>NC_056744.1:973475113-973655113 GCF_019279795.1 Protopterus annectens
AATCTCTGAATCAACAACCACTCCCTCCTGGATCTGCTAATATCTAACAACCCCCATCATCTCCAGTACATCTGTTTTTCCACCCTCATTCAGTGACCACTCCTCAATAACCTTCCAAATTATCCACCAGTCTCCAAATCTACCCCTCAAACAAGTTACCTTCAGACCCAACATCAATACAGATAGCCTCAAAAATCACCTAGCAACTTTGGACTGGTTTCACATTACCAGCTTACAGAACCCCATCTTAACTGCAACAGATCTTACACATAACCTTCATCAACTTCAGGACAAATTCTTCCTACTCACACATGCCTTCTCACATTCAACAAAAAAACCCTGTCTAACCACTGAACTGAAAGCTTTTATCAAACATATGGACAATGCATGGTTTTCATGGAGACAAAACTCCCTCACCAGAAAATCGTACTGCTTTTACCTCTCTGAGTGACCAAGCAAGCCGTACACAAGCTCAAAACCAACTATTTCAAAAACAAACTTGCTCCTGTAGGCAAACCTAAACATTTCTGTCAGGAAGTAAATCTTCTTACTGGCTGAAAATCCACAGATTCCAAAATCTCCCCTACCCACCATTCTGATCTCTCAAGATAAACTATCAACATTTGTCTTTCTCAAAGAATTTAGCCACCTACCAAGTACTGCAAAGTCTACCTCTCCCTCAAGTCACCCAGCCCCCCCTTTTTATCTCCCTCTTTTATTTTAAGAAAATTATACACAAACATCTTGACCCTGTGCTAGAAAACATACCCCTGGTGCAGACGATATACTCACTTGGTTTATATCACTATGCAAAAACTTACTTAGCACACCTCTTCTCCATATTTATAACCTCTGCTTAACTCAAAATACAATGCCAGACATATATAAAACTGCTCTTGGTAAACCTCTTGCCAAACAGCCTCAGCCAGAAAATAAATCCCACTTCTGCTCTATCACCATCCTCCCTACATTTCAGAAAAAAAACCTTGAAGTTCCACCTCCTCATTCTTAAACAGCATGGATTCTGGACTGTCCAATGATACAATGATAGCTCTATGGTCACTTGCAAATGGGATCCTTTTCAACATGTATAAAGGAAACCTTTCAGGAGCTTTCTTCGTTGACCTTACAAAAGATTTTGATCTTATTGACCACTTTCTGCTTCTTTACTCTCTCCAAAAATTTGGCGTTAGTTCCAACCCCGTCACCTGGTTCCAACATTTCTTGACAAGTATGTATTTCAGAGTCAAAATAGGCACACACCTATCACTTCTAGCACCCCTTACCAGAGGAGTGCCCCAGGGATCCATACTCACCCCACCGTTCTTTTCAATCATTATTAACAAACTAAACCTCTGATCTTCCTAACCTTTCTGTCATGCTTTATGCAGATGACATGGCTATTCTTCAGTCTGGTCCCTCACATTCAATTATTCAACCCTAGCTTCTGTCAGACATCCACTGTCTTAATTTTTGGATAAACAACTATAAGCTACTCCTAAACTGCTCCAAAATTAAATGTATGATATTTGGCACCTCACAAAACTGAAAACAACTCCCAAAAATCTCAACATTAGAGTTCTCAATGGTTCTCCAATAGAAACAATCATGTCCTTTAAATAGTTAGGAAAAAGATCAGTTCTTTTCAATTCTGGTCCTAAAAATATCTCCATTTCTCTCCAGACCAGCTAAACCTGCAATAAGCAAAGAAGTCTTCCCTGCTCAATTTGAATGCATACTCCCTGTCATAACCACAGCCTGTAAAAAACTCATCCATTCTACAGTCCATTGAGAACAAAATCTGCCATTTTATTTCCAATACCCGCACAAGAAGCCATGGCATTGGGTCTATATCAGTTTGTCGAAATCGCAATTCAGCGAACTGCTCTTCAATGAACAAAAAACTGCAAACATTCAGTTAAACAAATGTTCTCCTCAGCGAGTGTGTTTCACAGGGAAAAGAGAAAGTTGTTCAGCATCAGAGATACCCTTTTCCCCACTGCAGTGCAATCTTGGAGTTGGCTTATGTAAGTAGGGAAGATGTGGGGGGGGTGCAGCCCAACTCAATAATAAAACCACCCCCTACAACCTTTGCAACCTCTCTCAATTAACTCCTTCACTCCAGGCACCCCAAGCCAAGTTGCACTGTACTGACTGTTCCTTCTCCATTATTGCACCCAGAATTTGGCGGTCCCTCCTCCCTCAACTAAAAGAAGTATAATCTTTCCCCACAATCAGAGCTCAGCTAAAAAGATAACCCTAACAAAAATCTGACTGCAAGTGCTTTTCCACTGGACACATAACTCCCTCCTTACCTGCATCATTCTTACCTGCTACTTCCCTCTCATATATACTATTAAAATTAATTCACATTTGTTTTTCTACTCCGTTAATAATATATATATGTTGTATTAGTTGTCTAAGGGATTATCTACCTTCTATGACTACTTTGTGAATTTGTTCTGTTTTATTTTATTTTTTTTGTGAATCTCTTCACCCAGGCTGTGCCTGCAAATGAGCTTTGGTGATCAGTGTACCATCCCAGTAAACAAACAAACTAACTAGCTAACTAACTAAATAAATAAAGCTCTGCAATTAATCAGATGACTCAGTATCAGTCAATGTTACTTGCCAGAGATGGTGGGAACATGCAATATATACTTGCTCATTGTGGTGGAGGCAGCAACACTTGTGCTTATAATCTGGTTGTCATAATAGCAATGTGCATGGAATTTTTTATTTCATACTATTTCATAGGTTAGTACTAGGCTAACTGCCCTTGCGAGCCATTTTAAGCCAAGCCAATTATCCCTTGCGAGACTCAAACCCTGCACCTTGTGTTTGTAAGGCAAGCACCTTAACCATTAGGCCACCCTCCTAATCTATGGGTCCCAGGACCTCAGGAAAATGGGCAATTCTTTAGTTGCCTGCATAGTGATGTTTCTCTCCTCTGTAGTCCTTGGGAGCCAGGTATACCCCTCCACATGCTACAGATAATATTGAGGAACCTTTGTAGGATATGTGATGCTCACTCCTGTAATATGCCATATGTATCCTCTATAAGTTACTGAAACTTCCCTGTAGCTAAGATGGTTAATGCTGCACATACTTTTGTTCTCAGTGTGTATGTGCACATACTTTTGTTCTCAGTGTGTATGTGGGCAATCAGTACCTCACGCTTGATTCAACCTGTGGGTGATACAGTCCTCCTAGGTCTCTTATGGTGTCCATGTCCAATCTGTATCACTATTAGATACGCCTACTTTCCTGTACTCTGTGAGTTGATGACAGTTAAGGCACTGATGGTAACATCTGTGATGGTGAGGATTGTCATGATGGCATAGCTGGATCCAGCACAAGGTGACCTAGGCAGCTGGCTAGGGCCTGGAGTTGGCTTGGGGGGGGGGGCTAGTAATTGTTACAAAAAAAACGTCTCACTGATTACCATTTGGCTTTTCTGTGCCAGCTATTGCAGCTCAGCTGCTCTACCTCCAGGAAATCTCTCTCTTACTGGCTCAAATGTAGAGCCAATGAGACTGAGGCTTCCTGAAGCTTCACACTCAAAACACTCAAACAGTAGTATATTTTGTATGACAATTTTTTACTGTAGAACTGTGCAATTTAGAGCTTCACACTCTCAGGCATTTAACTGTACAGCTGTGGAATTTCTATGTTTTAATGTGTGGCAGCATCTTACTTTAGAGTTCATTGCTGTGTGTCAGCATTTTATTGTAGAGCTCATTGGCAACAATGAAACTTTTTTACAACCATGTTTTTACAATTTTACTGCAACCAACTTTTTGCATGATTTGCTATTATGGCAAAGAGTGTGTGCTCTGAACTGACTCCTGAGACCTCCAAGTTACCTGAACAGACCATGTATGCATATATTAACTTCAGATTCTCTATGGCTTTCTTGAGACGTCTGAGTTACAAGCTCACGATCTTCTGGCAAGTGACTGAGAATTCTCAATACTGTTGTCATTAGAGTTTTTAATAATGCCAGTGATTAGAGTTTCATAATTATTGTTCAGAAATCCTCTGCCCTTCTCTGCCTCGTATTTGTGCCCTGTTCTTTTCACTGCCTCATTTTTATGCCCTGTCATGTTTATGCATTAGAATTATCAGTAGTGCAAGTCAGAGTTTCATAACTATTGTTCAGAAAATAACAGATTACTGTGATACATACACATGTGCAGAAAAGCAGAAGACAGTCTAGTAAAGAAGATTTGGGACAGAGAGGAACAAGGAAAGAGGAAACAAGGACATCTAGCAAAGAGGTAGAGGGATTGTGTGACAGAAGATCTGCGACAGTCAGGCGTGAGTGTCGAACAATGCAAGAGTGTGGCATTGAATCGAGAGAGATGGCAACAGTTAACATGATACCACAACCCCATGTAGAAAATGGGAAAAAGGGGGTTGATGATGATGATGATCAGAAAATATCTGCCCTTTTCTCTGCCTCATGTTTATGCCCTGACCTTTTTATACGTTTGTGAAGTGGGTCACATAATAGGGAGATGGATGTAGCAAGTGTCAATACCCATACCTTTGACTAAAGAAAGGCAGCTCATTAATACTTTGGATCCCTAATCCACTGCAGCAACTGCCAATCCCTCATTAATTTCTTCATTTTCAGTTACATCACTGAGAATTATAGCCGGTTAATAAAGCCACCCATTAGAGTTTCTTTGTTCTTGTTCTTCAGAAAATGCATGTCCATGGAAAATATGTTTGTTTCTTAATTTTTTAAGTGACCTAGAAATGTCAGCCACCTAGGGCTCTGAGCTGTTAACAAACTGCTTTCTTTAATCAAAAGTACATGGGTTAGAATCCTTCCATCTTCATTTGTCTACTAGGTGACATTAATTAAGTCACTGAGATAGTGCTCTGGGGTTGGCCCTGAAAAGGAGCACATTGTCCAGTGGCTTTACCTGGTTAACAAATGGATGCTAGAAAATAATATTTAAAATTTGTCCCTTTCTTCCCCAATTATTTTTGCTTGTCCAGAATTCTAGGGCAAAGAAGTTGAGTTGTACTTTAGTCTGTTCCTTGTAAAATGTGTACCTTTCTGGCAAATCATTTAAAATGCAGTCACAAAAATAATGACAGGCATGTGAGTTTCAGACTTTGTGTCCATTTATGAAGTGCCCTCTAATGTAAAGCTTGTTTTTCCAACAACTTTCTTTGTATACAGGAGAAATATTTAAAATCTGTTCCTGATTTTGGGATGTTTCTTTCTGATTCTTGAGCTAAGAGGTTGTCAGGGCATGGGAGATGCAGCGGATTACAATGTATAGTTCTCATAGCAATGATCTAGAATATACTTCTCTGTCATTATCTATGTATGTGTTCATTCATTTGATTACAAGCAAACATCTGAATGTACACAGTCATACAAGGAGCTGTAATTGATGGTCACGTCTCTGTCTGTACGTGTGTGTGTGTGTGTGTGTGTGTGTGTGTGTGTGTGTGTGTGTGTGTGTGTGTGTATGTGTGTGTGTGTGTGTGTGTGTGTGTGTGTGTGTGTGTGTGCACGCGTGCATGTGTGTGTGAGTATAAATACTTAGTTCCTGCATCTCAAAGTAGTTATGGTGTGAAAGAAGGGATGTATTGCAGTAAACATCATCATCATCATCATATGAACCATGTTATTTTGGTGCAATCATTAGTTTCCTGTTTTTTTTAGTGTATTTATTTGTCTGTGAATAAGTTGGGCATTATGAAGTCTATGAGTCTAATGTTAAAATATTATCTATTAATGCATTTTTAATTAACTTGTTTTTTGCAGGCACACAGATGTGAAATGCACTGTGCTGGGTAACAACAGTTTGTCTGGTATTAAGTGCAAAAAAATACGCTAAGAGCTTTTAATGACATGCTTCCTGTAGTGCAGAGTTTGAGTCACTCAGCCTTTGGTTATGTAGTACGTGAGTCTAACCAAGCCACTTCACCAGGGAGTGCTCTCAGGCTATCCTTGAAAAGAGACACTTGTGTCCAGTGGACTGCCCCAAGTTCTTAGAAATGCATTACACATTTTTCTTTTGATTTCCAGCACCTTTCCAATAGCCACTGATTTACTAATCCTATCTGTTGTAGTTTAGTGTGCTGCCAGATGTATTTCTTAAATAAATGTGAGTTTCAAAAAAGGAGAAGTTTACTGTTGTTCATGCTAAGTCTGTTTTCATTGTGAGTGTTTTATTTTGTTGACCAAATGGCTTTCAGTGTTTCTTCTGCAAAACTTTTAATATAAATGTTAAATTAAATTCAAAGCTCTATGATCATTATAAATATAAAAGAGCAAAACAGTATGCATATTGACACATTTCAGCAATGTTTGATGGTAATTGGAGAGTGACACAGCCAAGTTTTGGGATATTGGTATGGCTGTGAAGGGGCCAGGTCCACAGGCCTGCCTAGAGTTCCACTTGACCATGTTCCGGCTCTGTGTGACAGTCACTGAATCTGATGGTGGCCTGTGTCACGTTACTGAGTAGCATACTCATAACCCTGTATCCAAAAAAACTCTAGTATTCACTATAGGTTTCCATTGTCAATCAGTGTGCTTGTTTTGCATATTTCTGAATCACCAAAATAAAACCAAAACGGATGAATAACAAACAACTAAACAAGAAAATCATCCACCGGTAAGGCACACAAACAAGGACAACAATAAAAATGTTATGGTTTTATTTTTAACTTTTTCATCCAAAAGGACTTATTCAGAATAAAAACATTATGCATATTAAACAATTACATATCAAATTCAAATAAACATCAATTAATTAATCATCCAATCACTGACTAAACCACTAAGTTCAAAATTCTTTAAAGTTACCTAGCATACAAACAACTGTAAAAAACATTTTATACATATCGCTTCATTCAATCCAGGATATTTATCAGATTGCACTTTTAACTGACATTTTGTTTCTCTCTGTCTTTAATAACTGATTTTTATAACAGCCACCTCTATAACCTTCAGGAATGTGTTCTAAAACAGTGAAATATTTTGTTTTCAAAGGATGTACAAACAGCAGAATGCTTGTAAAGTGCATTGTTTGTAACCTTAACCCTAATCGCAAATAGGTGATGTCCTTCTATTCCAGTGTTGCAGTATTCACTAGTGGGTTTACCCTTCTTCCCATCAGCTTGTTCAGCCAAGTTTCCAAAGCTTTTCCAGTCCATGTTAGTGCATCGGACATCTGACATGTAAGCTGGTACGTGGGCCATAAAAGTGACGTCTGCCCGCACCAGTCCTCAGAACTTTTCAACCACCAGCTGTATGCCAGGTGTTCCTGCTACTCATGGATGTCAAATCAGTTTTGCATTAAGATAAGTACCCTGTTGGGGATTTTCTTCAGTCCTTTTGTATTTACTATAGTCTGTTAATGTCCGGTAATGCAAGTGCAACTGTGGTCACCAGATTCCCCACAAAGACACCCATGACCAGTGTCTTTTTTGTTTGGGTAGGGAACATGATTATAAAAGCTGACTTCAGACCCTTGACCTATATCTCGAAAACCAGCATCTTAGGCAGATCGCTCTTGGAATGGAAGCGGCTACCAATGCCCCATCCAAACCACCTAGGAAGAGAGCCAAGCCCGCTAGGCCATCCACTTCCACCGCACCTCCCTCCACCGATTCTCAGCCTGTAGCCACTATTAGATTGGGCGAGGAACCTGCGTATGCCACACCAGATAAAGTAGGTACCTACCAGGAGGCCACAAAATGCAGAGTGGATGACATGTTCGGGGAGGATATCCCAGCACCTGATTCAGACGCCGGGGGGAACCAGCTTCTGAGATGGGTGCTTCAGAGCTGGCCTCTGCCATTCCTTCTATTTCTAAAAGGCATACCACCAGCCAGACACCAGTTAGGCCTGCAAAGAAAAGCAAAAAACAAAGCATGTTGCTTCAACCCCTGGGGCCTTGCCAGACTGGCAGGCCAGCAGTCAGAGTCTACAATGCCTTTCTGGCTCTTAGGCCTATGCCTGACCTCTCTCATGTTGCTCCATCTCTTCTTAGTCCCAGGCCTATTCAGCCAGAGACTACTCTTAGCCATCCTGCAGAAGAGGAAATGTCTGACTCCTCAGAGGACTCCTTGTCCTACTCTTCACAGATATCTTCTCCTCTGGGGTATGGATCCCCAAAAGATGCTGAACCTGACTCCCCTGTGGAAGTCCTTACCTTTGGGGACACTGTTAATCTTATGAGGGAAGATTTTAAATGGGATTGCTCAGACATGTCTGAGGAACAGAAAAGATTCTATGACTTGATCCAGATGGAATCTCCTAACCTGGCCCCTATTCCTTGTGTCCAGCCTGCCTTCCTGGATGCTTTTTCAGAAGCATGTATAAACACTGATTACCATCCACCTGCCCCTAGAAGGGCAGACTGGGTGTATATCGTACCTGATGCAGACAAATTCCTTTTTAAATGCCTGCCAGCTGACCCAGCAACCATTTCTATTGCCACTGATAGGGCTACCAAACTTCTCCCTACTACCCCTGTCCTGCCTGCAGATAAAGACAGCAAGGCCTTGAAGAAGTGGGGGAAGAAGATATACACTTTGGCTACTCTAGCCTTTAGGGCTACAAATTACCAGTCACACATGGCCAAATACTCCTTGGCCTTACTGGACAAAGCTTCTAAGGAACTTAATGAGATCCCTGACTGCTCTGCAGAGGCATCCTTATATTCCTTGCTTGGGCTTATCTCCCAAGTCAATAAACATTCCCTAAGGTGTGCATATGATGCAGCAGAGGCCTCTACCAGGTCAGCAGCATCTGCCTCTGTATTGAGGAGATACTCTTGGCTGTATCTTCAGCCTTTACCAGATGACTTTAAGGCCAAACTTTTGGATGCTCCTTTGGATCACACTGCCCTCTTTGGCTCCAAGGTAGCTGATCTCTTTAAGTCACTTCAGCAAAAAGGGAAAGAGCTCCAGGATCTAAAGCATCTTCTTGTCTCTCCAATCCCAAAATTTCAAAGAAACTTCCTGGCCAAGACGCAGTTTATTAGGAAGTCTTCTAGGCCCTCTGTCCCCTCCAGATCTAGAAGACCACACAGGAGGCAGACTGCTCAGCCTAGGACACCTCAAGCCTCTGCCCAGAGACCTCCCTTTCCAGAAAGGGCAGGCAGCATCTGACTGCCTGCCTCCTTTTCTACCCCCCACCATACCTTTATCCTCCCGTCTCTCTTACTGCCTCCCTGCATGGGCCCTAGTGACAGCCGACAAATGGGTTTTGGCTATCTTGAAGGAGGATTACTTCATGTCTTGCATGTCCCTCCCCCCAAAACCTCCTATACCACTACCTCCACCCTCTCATTGGTCCCTCCTCCCAAGGTTCTAAACAACCTGCTGCTCCAAGGCACCATAGAACTCATTCCCCCCTCTGCTCGAGGGAGAGGCTTCTACTCCAGAATTTTTCTGGTGCCCAGGAAGGAGGGACCATGGAGACCCATCCTAGACCTTTCCTGCCTCAACCCATTCCTGAAGGTTCCCTCCTTCGGGATGATAACACTACCCATTCTCTTTCCCCTCATCCTTCCTCAGGTCTTCATGGTGACTCTGGACATCAAAGAAGCCTATCTACATATTCCAATAAAACCGTCCTCAGAAAATTCCTCAGATTCAAAGCAGACTCCTTGCATTTTCAGTTTTGTGCCTTGCACTTTGGACTCACCACTGCTCCAATGCTATTTACAAAATGCCTATCCCCAGTCATTGCTTACTGCAGAACAAGATGTATGCAAATGTTCCCATACCTAGACAATCTGCTCATTCAAGCAGCAGACAGACAAACCCTCCTAGCCCACAGAAAGGACCTCCTGCCCTTGCTGTAGTCCTTAGGGTTCCTCATAAACTTCCTCAAATCCAGTCTATATACTACACAAGACATTGTCTTCCTAGGATGCAGAATCAGAACAGACCTCAGGATGGCCTTCCTACCTCAGGAAAAAGTGCTTTCCCTGACCCGACACCTTCAATCTACCCTCCTTTCATCCACCCTGATGGTGAGGGAATTCCTCAGACTTCTCAGCCACATGGCTGCCACTATTCCCATGCTGCCACTGGCAAGATTACACATGAGAAAGATGCAATGGTACTCACACCCCTCTAGAGTTCAGAATCCTACTTCTACCCTGCCTCCACCAGGAGCTAAAGTGGTGGATGGCCCAGGTGACCCTAAACCCGGGTCTCCCCCTACAATTGCCCCCCCCCCCCTTCTCAGATCATGCACACAGATGCCTCAGATCTGGGCTGGGGAGCAATGTTAGACACAAGAAAAGTGCAATGTTTGTGGAAAGACAAACAAACAATGGCATATCAACATCAAAGAAATGTCAGCCATACTTCTGGCCCTGCAGGCCTTTCTACCTTTCCTCAGACAGGGCATTCTGAAGATCTTCACAGACAACACCACAGTGATATGGTAGTTGAGCAAGCAAGGAGGGACGAAGTCCTACCTCCTCTGCAGACTAGCCCTACAGGTATGAGATCTAGCTGTCTCCCAGGGGATCTCCCTACAAGCAGCCTACATCCCGTCCCAACAAAATTGCCAGGCAGACTCCTTAAGCAGAACCTCCTCAGACAGTCGTGAGTGGATGCTGTCAAGGGAGGTATTCCTAGAGCTGATCCAGGTGGGGTACTCCACAGATAGACCTGTTCACCTCCTCCACAAATAGGCAACTCCAGAGCTATTGCTCCAGAACTTATGACCTAAAGGCTCTTCAAACAGATTCCTTCTTAATGTCCTGGAAGGAGAAATTCCTGCACGCCGTTCCTCCCTTCTCTCTGATCCAGTGAGTCCTACTGAAAATTCAGCAGGACTCACCAAAAATCTTGTTGGTGACCCCCTTTTGGCCAAGGCAGCACTAGTTCCCCCTACTTCTTCATCTATCCAAGGGCAATCACCACAAGTTATCCCCCTCAGTGGATCTAGTCACACAGCACCAGGGGACATAGATTCATTCACAGTGGAGATCCTTGCACCTCTCCCTGTGTCTGATAGGATTTTGATTCCCTTCAGACACGTATACAATGAGGGTGTGCTTTCAGTCCTGCAAGGAAACCAAACACGGGGAAATCCTATCTCTCTAAATGGAGAAGACTTTCTATTTGGTGTCAGAAAAGACAGATAGAGCCACTGGACAGCAATCTGCCTCTAATTCTCTCTTACCTGTGTGAACTGCTAAAGACAGGCTTGTCTTACTCCTCCTTAAAAGCACACCTGTCTGCCATCTCTGCCTGCCTGCCTATGCAGCCTCCACTTGCTTCCAGGCTTCCAGCCAAGCTATTCCTAAAAGGTGTTTTACACTTAAGACCACCTAGAAAAACAGCTCTTCCTCCCTGGGATCTTAATTATGTGCTGGAAAAACTCACTCTGCCACCCTTTGAACCAGCTGGCAAGGCTGACTTGAAGTTTTGCACTTGGAAAACAGTACTGCTAGTAGTTGTGACTTCAGCCAGGAGGGTCTCAGAGCTCCAAGCCCTCATGGCTACTCCACCCTTCCTAGTTTTCCATATGGACAGGGTAACCCTCAGGATTAATCCTTCCTTCACCCCCAAGGTGGTTAATGACCTCTTCCTAAATCAGGCTATTCACCTGCCAACTTTCTTTCCTAATCCTCAGGGAGACAGTGAGAGAATCCTTCACTCCCTGGATGTACACAGGCAACTTCATTTTCACTTGCATAAGACCAAGCCTATATGCAAATCAGACTAGCTGTTTGTTTCCTTCCACCCCAGGGCTCTGGGGAAAGCTGTAGGAAAGCAAACCATTTCTTCTTGGATTGCTAGGGCTATCTCCTTTTGTTACTCTCACCATGGAAAGACACTAATGGGCAAAATCAGAGCCCATTCCACAAGGAACCATGGCTTCCTCTGGAGCCTTCTTTAAAGGTCTAGATACTAACTCCATTCTGGAAGCTGCTACTTGGTCATCTGTGCACACCTTCACCAGACACTACAAGCTGGACCACATCTCCAGGACCAGGGCAGGATTTGCCAGGGGTGTCCTGCATGGGTTCCTGGAATCCTCATCCAGACCACCACCCAGCCAGCAGTGAGCTTTTGTACTCACCCACTAGTGAATACTGCAACATTGGAATAGAAGGACGTAGGAAAGTTGTGTAAAATCTTACCATAACCATAGATGTCCTTCTCTTCCATGTTGCAGTATTCCTTCCCTCCCTCCACCCCTCCCTGTTCTCCTTGCACTTGCTCTCCTTGGTTCCTACACAGGCTATGCTATCAGGACTGGCTCCGTCTGGGGCTTCTTGGTTCTGAGGACTGGTGCATGCAGATGTCACTTTTATGGCCCATGTACCAGCCTACACGTCAGATGTCCGACGCACCAACAGGGACTGGAAAAGCTTTGGAAACCTGGCCGAACAAGCTGATATGAAGAAGGGTAAACCCACTAATGAATACTGCAACATGGAAGAGAAGGGCATCTATGGTTATGGTAAGATTTTACACAGCTTTCCTTTCTTTAATTCTATTGTACAACGTCCTGATAGTCATTCTTATGTAGCAAGCTTCACAGTGAGAACATATTGCAATGTATACTAATCTTGTAATACTACAGTCAAAGTACCCCTTAATTTTAATACTTCTATCCATGTGTAACTAGTACAGAACTCATTTGCATTGATTTATGTGTGGGGTGGGTGGCCACAACCTAGTCAGCTCTAGGGTCATGTGAAGCTGCATCCAGGATGTCAGTGTTAATACCACTCAAAACAAGCTTTGAAGTCTCTGTTTAATTGTAATCCTAGTCATAACTCTCAACTTCTTTGTTCAAGAATTAGGGGTAAAGCCAAGAAATGGGGAGCTAAAGGCCCAGAATCAGGGACAGTTTTAATTATTATTATAATTTGGCTAGAAAATGGAATAACAGGTTTTGTGTTATCATACATTTTCCGAAGAAACAGAAATATAAAACTCTAATATGACATTATTGGTGGACTGTAATCCTCAGTGACTTACCAGAAAATCAAAAAATCAAAAATATTATGAGGGACAGGGCAAAAAATATGAGGCAAATCAGAGATGTTCTGCAAATTCAGGGATAACTGCGAACATATCTCTCAATTTCGTAGCCCCAAAAATCTGGACAAAGCCTAAAATAATGGGGGTAGGGGAAGAAAGGCCAAAAATATAACTACAGATTTTAAATATTGCTTTTACAAACTGCTAAAGTTGCTAGAGTAACAGGATTTGTGTTAGCATGCATTTTATGAATGATATGAAGTTTGAAACCTCAAATTTAATTTGTCATTATTTAGTGAATCTAGTCATCAGTGATTTGCCAGAAAACACCAGATTTTATGAGGAACAGGCCAAAAATATGAGGCAAAAATCTGGACAATCTGCGAAAATATGGACAGTTGAGAGGTATGACTGAGAACTAAGATCCTACGATAACTGTGTCTCTTCTTTTGCGTGTCTTAGTTTTTATTTATTTGTAGTAAGATCCTTACGAAAAACTACTCCACTCACACTAATTTTTCTTTTCTCTCATGCAATCACATATTTAAGTAGATTTAACTACCCCCTTCTAAACTTTAATATCTCATACATCTTCTGTTAGAACGTGAACTTTGCACAACATTCATAAACTTTTGATGCATACTAGTTCAAATACACCTTAACTTCATACCTCTCAGCTTGCAGACATTGAAAGTAGGAACAAAGGCCCATAAAAATTGGAACATCCAGCTAAAAATCTGGACATCTAGGTAACATAAAATTTGAATAACAAATAAAACATAACACTTCCCACTTCCAGTAAGAATATGGATTACTACTCAAAAACACATACTTAAAAATCAGAGAGCGACAAAAAATGATGGAAATATGTAAGCACATTATCAAAGAGACAGTGTAAAATTTGTAGATTTAATGAAATGTATCACAAAATTCTACCATACTAGGTCATTTATTCTTGCTTCAGAAAAAAAGAAGTTGTAAAATTTGTGTTTTCTTTCTTTAGGTTATTGTTGCCACTTGTATGTTGGTTATGTATTGTGGTTTTCTGTGTAGTAAGCAACTTCAAAAATCACGTGATGAGGGGGATCCAGAACGTTGTGTGAAGCAGCAAAGCAAGTATGAAATAGGGACATATCTCAAAAAGCAAGGACATTATAAATCAGGCCTGAAAATAGGAACACTCCTCCAAAATAGGGACACTTGAGAGGTCTGCTTACCTTTGTTAACCTACATGCCTTATTACACATGACATACCTGCTGTTTTCCATATGCATACTTATTCTTTCAGTCCTACTACTGCAACAACTTATCTTCCTACTACAGTTATTTTGGCACTTCTTTTTACTTACCTTCCTACTACAATAATTTTGGTATTTCTTACATCCCTTCCTACTACAATTGTACTTCTTCCTTTCTAAGTCACCCTTCTGCAGTACAGTTATACTTACTTTTCTTCATCCTTACTACATTTTAAAATTATCTGTTTTCAGCACAATATAGTGTGTTTATGTTTGTGAAGTGTGGTGTGTTTATATTTGAGCACTGCAGTCTTTTTATGTTTGTGGGCTGCGGTGGTGCTGCGGTTAGCGTTGCCGCCTCAGCAAGAGGCTCTCCCATTCGATTCTCGGCTGGAGTGCCTTCTGTGTGGAGTCTGCATGTCCTTCCCGCGGTCGAGTGATGTTGAAGACATACAGGTAGGTGCGTGCATGAATGGGTGTGCCTTCTTTGAAGGCTGGGCATCGGGCTGGCAACTTAAAAATCCACTGCCAGTCATTAGCAGACCAGAGTTCCGTTGTGGCGACCCCTAACCAGGAAAAGCCGAAAGTGTGTTTATGTTTGTGCAGTGCAGTGTATTTATATTTCAGCAGTGTAGTGTGTTTATGTTTGTGCAGTGTGGTGTGTTTATATTTCAACAGTATAGTGTGATTATGTCTGTGCAGTATGTGATGGTATGGACATCAGTAGGTGTAACCCCTAAATTCAGCCTTCTTCTCTGTGGTACGTTTTGCCCAGTGTAGATGAGCCAGCAAAAGACATGCAGAGATAAAAATGTGAGATAACAACATGCATCATTTCAGAGTGAGGACTTAGGTTTTAACTGATCATTTTTCCCAATAACTTCTGTACCCAGCTGACTTGTATAGTTCTTTATTGGTTTTCACCTCTCATTCAGGAGAAGACTGGCATGTGGAATGTAATAAATAAAACTGTTAATGTTGTTTTAAGTGTAGGACACACACAAATGTTTCTCTATAGATGTGTGTGTGTGTGTGTGTGTTTGTGAAATATCTGCACTACTTATGCAACTCAGTACCTTAAGGATAGGTGAACTAGGCAGGTGCTTAGCCACCATTCTGTTAGGGGGAGCATTGAAAGTTTATTTATTTAAGTGTGTCATTAGTAACCATGGCTATTCAAAGATCACTGCAGGCTGCAGCTACTGTGTAGGGAGGATACATTCAGTTTAGCACTCTTCATTAGCTCATACAGGACCAGCCTCAGGTAAACTGGCACCCTAGAAGAAAAGGCTCCATGGTAATTCCCCCTGCCCACTCACATTATCCAGATTTTTTTTCCCATTTTCTCACACTTATTTCTTCAGTGTTTTCCTGCAGTTATGCGTTCATTCTTTAATTTATTCATTCAACTTGCTCCATCAAGTCAAGACTGTACTCTGATAACTAAGTAAGAAACAAGTGCATTAATCCCAGGATCTGAGAACTGCAAGGTTCCCAGAAGTCATGAGGTTTCTAGATGCTCTAAAATGTATTTTAGAGTTTTTAAAACAGACTTTTCATTCAACAATTCTATCAACAAAAAACATGATTATGGAAAGAAATTCAGTCTTACTCTTCAACCCTGTTTTTTCTGTATCCTTTCAACACATCCTAACTGACCAAAACCATCTTGTAATAACTAAATTAAGCTGAGGACTGCTAGGCACCCAGAAACCATTGGGTTACAGATACTCTGAGGTACATTTTAGAACTTTTTTCCAACCTTTTGATTCAATGATGACCTGAACAAAAATCATGTGTATGGAAGAGAAATTCAATTCTACTTTTTGTTTGAAGGAAGAAATACTTTGCATTCAAGTTTTAATGCTCAAAGATAACCAAATACCACTTCACAATAAACTTGAGAAGACAAATACTTGTGAGGATATACATATTTGGGAATAGTACCTGCCCTCTACCACCTATCTCAAAATAAGTAGTCACTTTCAGTGTACCCCCCGGTGATAAATTGGTATTAAAATTAAGATATAAATACCAACAGTCATATTTTAAGCTGCTGTTGTCATATTAATGTACATCATGCCTTCTCTTCCGCAACCCCCAAAAGGCAGCCATTTTCAGTGTACCCTCCTGATGCTAGACTGGGGACAAAACTGAAAAAATAAAACAAATAAGTGCATATTTGCTGTCAGAAATATATAATCAGCATTCTTATTTACTCTCCTCCAAAAGATAGCCACATGTATATGTACCAGATCTTTGATTGTGAGGAAAATTAAAAAAGAATAAAGAATACAATAATATTTTCAACTTGTTACTTCTATAGACAGTACAATGCTCCCATACAAGCTGTAATGACCCTTCATGCACCCCTCTGAAGTTTGTGAAGAAAGTTAAAAAAATAATGTTCACACTGTCCCAGCCCAACATAAGATAACATGACCTCTGAAGTTTGAGGAGAAAGCCAACACAAGATATAGTGGCATCTGAAGTTTGAGAGGATTATTAAAGAGATAATGACATCCCTAGCCCTCTCCGCAAGTCCAGAGATCTTCATGTGTACACCTATGAGCAGGGCTGGTTTTACACAACATGAGGTTTATGGCAGAGGCAATTACTAAACCCATGTTAAAATCCATTTATACCACCTTGGTGTGTGGGGTTAATAAACCAAAGAAGTACTGAAGATCTGGGCGTTCTGAGATGCATTTATCCCATATTTTTTGAGGCATGATTGTTAAACTGAGCAAGTGAAAACAAGGTCAGTTACTTTCATCCAGACAACACCCACCAAGCAGTTATAGTCACTTCTATATACAATTCAGATGTAAGATTGCGATAAAAGAGGATGACCATGTAACAGTTGTACCTTTGTTCCAAACAGTTGCCCACATTAAAATATTGCAGGTTGCTTCACAAAATCACATTAGTCTTTTAAAACCAAAATAAGACGCAAATAGTAACAGACAGCTAAACGTTTCCCTAAACAGAAGATACCCTCAGCAATTTTACCATTAAGTAGTCGATTTTACACCTCACAAATGCACATTAGTCAAGCTGAACCAGAAAGTGACTACTTAAACTGAGCAAATAACAAGAGGACCAGTTACTTCATCCAGCCACAACCCCCACCCAGAAGCTATAGTCACTAAGTCAGATACGTACCTCTCTCAACTGTTCAGACTTTTGCAGAATATTGAGATTTTTGCCTCATATTTTTGGTCTTTTTCTCATAAAATGTGTGGTTTTCTAGCAAATCTCTGAGTATTGAAGTCACTAAATAATGACAGACATCAGACTTTATAAGCTTCAGAAAATGCATGCTAACACAAATCTTGTTATTCTAGCAATGTTCTAAGTACTTATGAGCAATATTCAAAATCTCTCTGTTTTTGAACCTCCCCCCCATTATAGTAGGATTTGTCCACATTTCTTGGTAAGAGTTTGAGAGATATGCCTCCATAGTCCGCACACACAATCTGCCACACTTTAAAGTATTCCTATCCAAATTGCCCAGTACAAGTCACAAAGCCAGATTAATATTACCAGAAAAATCTGGTTCATTACTGCCAGCATTGTAAACACAGTAGTGACACTTATCTTGCTGTGACATTTCTCCCATCTCAACAGTCCACACGAAATGTAAAGTCTGAAATATTGCCCAAAATATGTGGTTGATCACTGCCAGCATCGTAAGATAAGTAATAGTACATCTATCACTAACACTGCACTACTCCCCTCTTGTCTATACAGAATTCTGCAGAGTGTCCCTGCCTCTGTCCTGTCCCTCATGCATCGACTCTTTGGACAAATAAAATAAAATAAAAAAACAAACAAACAAATATATTCTTGCAGCACTCACTGTGTTGTGAGCTTGTTTTTGTTTTCCTTGCAGGGACACTTTATTTATTTCTTTATTTTTTAGAGTAATGAAATGTTGCTCTAAAGAATAAATGTATGGGGAAAGAGTGTCCCTACATGATCAGCATCCTAGGTGGTTGTCTAGTTCGCCTATGTATAAATCCAGCCCTGGGCTATTACATACTATTCTAGGGGACACCCCCACAAACTTTTCTGAGTTGCTGTAACTCCACTCCAATCCAAATGCTGAAGACAGAGCCATAGGAACCAAACACCTTTACTACAGCTCTGGCCAAACAAATTCATTTGTTTATTTATTTATTTATTTTATTGCTTTTGTTGACTGGAAAAGTCTAAGCGGAAAAAAAAGCATCTTTTCAGTGGAAGACTGGGATGAAAGTTCTCCAAGACAGAGAGAAAATAACATACATACTAAAACAGTGTGATGAATCATTTGATTATACAGTAATGCAAAAGAAACAATGATTGTATGAGTATACAATAGTGAGAAAAATATTTAATAAGACAGATGTTGAGTCAACATGCAAACATAGTCATGATACAAGAAACATAATTAAATGAAAAATCATCCAAAGGTAGACCAGAATGAGAGTTTGTACAAATTTTAGACCATATATGTGTGTGTGTGTGTGTGTGTGTGTGTGTGTGTGTGTGTGTGTGTGTGTGTGTGTGTGCGTGCATATATAGACACATCAAATACATACAAACACAAATATTGTATTAATATATATATATATGTGTGTGTGTGTGTGTGTGTGTGTGTGTGTGTGTGTGTGTGTGTGTGTGTGTGTAAATGAATGCAAACAGTGAGTTTAGTTGATGGAACTGATACTATGTGTGCAAATGTTTATTTGCATCACAAAGCTTAGTTCTGGTATAGTGGTGGTTTGCTAGGCTTAATTATTCACAGGTATCTGGGTGAAAGTTCTCACTGGAGCTGAAGTCTGAAAATTTTGGTTACCTGTTTTAAACTGCACCTTGTTATTGGAAAAGGGTGTTTTTTTCACATTGTTATAGTGACAACATATCACACCTTTAAACAGAATCAGTAAATATTTGTGGTGTAGCCAAAATAGGAGGACTGAGCAACTACCAGGCATAATTAATTATTGTGTCCCCAGTGAAGCATTTAATGAAAACAGGATGCTGGTGTGGCAAGTCAGGCTGCCAGAGATCAGACTGCCTCTGTCCAGCTGCATTGAAAACACTCCCAGGTGGCAGTGGCCTAACAGGTAGCATTTCATGCTGGACAATTAGAAGTCTTTGGGTTTTATTCTCATATCAGCTCAGGTGTTTGAATTATTTCCCAGAACTGACAATGTACTGCAGGGGTGTTGCACTTCTGAGGTGCTGTCTTTTGAATTGTCTTGTCATCTTTTGAATTGTCAGTGGTTCAAAAGGTAGTATAGTTTATCTGGATGCTGGAAGGTCAGAAAACTATGGGTTCTACTCCTTTTCCAGAGACACGTTGTTGCAAGGTTGTATAAAAATAAAAATAAGGCATGATACAAATCATTCAGTGGTAGGAGGATACACTCTGAAACCTGCAATATCGAAGTTTATTAACCCACCAGATATGCAGTAGCAAGCCCCACCCAAACCCCACCTGTGACCATTTTGACTGCACCGCCCGCCGTTTGATTGAAGGATGCCACCAAAACACAAGGTAAGTTAGACTGATAAAAAGATTAGATTATACAGAAAATACCGAAAACATTATACGTATATACATATAACATAAAAACGCAGATGTGATTGATGTGAAATCCAATCATTTCTTTATTTTTCAAAGTTAATCGGCATTAGCAGTATTTTTGTTTACTGTGTGGGAATATGCACATGTTAAAATCTAGGAAGTGTGATATAATGGTATGGAGAAGACAGTGCAAGCTGTAGTTGTACTTGGGTTAGACAGAAAGCAATTTAATGCAGTGTAGGATAATTAGAATTGCTGTAAAAGGAGATGCTATACTGAAGTGGACTATTCTCAAAATCATTAAGAATGGTTGGCTGTGTGGGCTAGGCTAATTGCAGTACTAAACAGTTATGGCACAGGTACTAAATATACTGTGCCACACCTAATTATGTTAAGTGCATTGGTGTACACGTGGAGTCATTAACAGAAATACAGCTATTCTGTGCAAATAAAGTAGCTCAAGTATTGGAATGGATATCCACTGCTTCAGTCAGTGGAGAAAAGCAAGGGATTATAAAGGTAAGCTTACACAAGTAGCGCAGGGTATGGCTGGCAGTTTGGGTGGATACTGGTGGTTAAACAACAGTGAGGGTTTGCTGAAGTAAAGGCAGTTTCTAGTTTAGGGATACCATACAGAAATTTGAGGAAGTAATTCCAGAGTAAAGGACTGTACGATGTAGAGGGTGGTCTCCTAGCTGCTGCTAACATTGCAGATCATTAGAAATTGTTCTATCTGAAATAAATATTTGAGTACAACCTTTTGTCTTGTAAATGAGAAGCTGCAAATCTGAAGGACACATTTGAGTGGCAGTTACTAAGGATCGTCTGTTAGGTTTTTTTCACTCTACAGGAGTTACTGCAGGTGAAGTTCAAAAACTGCAGGGATAAAGAATTTGTGTTGGGTACATACGGAGCTTTGGCTGGTGTAGTAGTAGTAGCACAAAAAATTAAATGCTTGATTTAAGTTGGACAACAGATGATATGATAGAAGCACCTTTATGTAGTGCCTGTTAAACATGCCATTATTAGCATGTGTTTGTGCTTATTAAATGCTATATTATTAAATATTAAATACCGTTACATTTGCATTGTGTGTCAATCACGGCACATTGCCGTTGTTAATCCCCGCCCTCCGGCATGTCAATCATGGCGGGCATGCCCATTCCTGCGCGAACTCAGTGGTGGGTTAATACACTTCAATTTCGCCCTGAAACCACAGCATGTACATGCAACCTGAAGGAGATACACTCTGAAACCACAACATGTACAAGCAACCTGAAGGTGATGCACTCAGAAACCACAACATGTGCATGCAACCTGAAGGGGATGCACTATAGAACCACAACATGTACATGCAACCTGAAGGAGATACACACTGAAACCACAACATGTACATGCAACCTGAAGAAGAACAGTACTGACGGGAAGAACCAAAACATGTACATGTAACCTGAAGGAGATACACACTGAAACCACAACATGTACATGCAATCTGAAGGAGATACACTTTGAAACCACAACATGTACATGCAACTTGAAGGAGATGCACTCAGAAACCACAACATGTACATGCAACCTGAAGGAGATGCACTCTGAAACCACAATGTGTACATGCAACCTGAAAAAGATGCACTCAGAAACCACAACATGTACATGTAACCTGAAGGAGATGCACTCTGAAACCACAAAATGTACATGCAACCTGAAGGAGATGCACTCTGAAATCACAAAATGTGCATGCAATCTGAAGGAGATACACTTTGAAACCACAACATGTACATTCAGCCTGAAGTAGATACATTCTGAAATCACATGTACATGCAATCTGAAGGAGATACACTTTGAAACCACAACATGTACATGCAGCCTGTAGGGGATACACTCTGAAACCACAACATTTACACGCAACCTGAAGGAGATGCATTCAGAAACCACAACATGTACATGCAACCTGAAGGAGATGCACTCTGAATCCACAACGTGTACATGCAACCCAAAGGAGATACACTCTGAAACCTCAACATGTACAGTGGATATAAAAAGTGTACACACCCCTGTTAAAATGCCAGGTTTCTGTGATATAAAAAATGAGACCACAGTAAACAATTTTAAAACTTTTCCCACCTTTAATGTGACCTATAACCTGTACAATTCAATTGAAAAACAAACAAATCTGTAGGGGAAAAATATAAAAAATGAAAAATGTACAATACACTGGTTGCAGAAGTATGCACACTCTTAAACAAATACTTTGTTGAAGTACCTTTTGATTTAATTGCAGCATTCAGTCTTCTTGGGTACACATCTACCATCAATTAAAGAGATTCTGATTAACCCCAAATAAAGTTCAGCTGTCTTAGTAGGATTTTCCTGAGTTTTACTCAGTTGCCTGCTACAGCAAAAGCCATGGTTCGCAGAGAGCTTACAAAGCTTCAGAGGGATCTAATTGTTGAAAGGTATCAGTCAGGAGAAGGGCACAAAAAAATTTCCACAGCATTGGATATACCATGGAACACAGTGAAGACAGTCATCAAAAAGTGGAGAAAATATGGGACAATTGTCACGTTGTAAAGAACTGGACGTCCCTCCAAAATTGATGAAAAGACAAGACAAAAGCTGGTCAGGGAGGTTGCCAAGAGACCTACAGCAACACTGAAGGAGCTGCAGGAATTTCTGGCAAGTACTGGATGTTCATCGTGCATACAGCTGCAGTCATAACAGATGGGGTTCTCCTGCCGTCAGGCGGGTCCTCGGTCGGCCGAATTCCAAAGTCTAGGTCCGGCGTTGGTTGTCGTCGCTTCTTCCCTGACATCAGTGCGACAGGGGTATAAAGGAACCAGCTGACGCCATTTTCTTCAGTCTTTCTTGCCGCGCTGTGCCCGAAGCAGAAGCAGTTCGCAAGTGCCGGTCGGCCAGCTCCTGAAATTACGAAAATTTTGAAACCGAAGTCTTCTTGAAAGCTAAGTACCCCGTTGGGGAAACTTTTCTTGCCTCAGACCTATGTCAGACAAAGTTAGTAATTGTATTTCTTGTGGGAAGCAAATACCGCATAAGGATTTCCATTCCCTCTGTATTCCTTGTTTAGGCCCAGACCACGACGTCTCGGTCTGTCGCTTTTGTGCTACATTCAACAAACGCACCATTAAGCGTCGGGTGGAGTTCACCCAGCATTATTTTGGCAAAACATTTAACTATATTATGTCATCGGATACTCCGACTCCAGTTTTGTCTAAAAAGCGCAAAGATAAGGACCGACACACGAGGTCCGCGGCCTCTACCGACACCACGCCAAAGCCGACTACACGTGGTCCGGTTCTCAGCGAGGCACCTACGCAGCCCCTGACTACCGATGACACTTCATTGGCGGTGTCTCCTGTGCCCGAGGTCGCAGGCACCTCGGCCCACACCCCGACTACAGATACCGAAGCCACTCTTGGCATTGAATCTCAAAATGTGGACAGGTCTACCTCCTCTCAAGGTGTCTTCAGACCTTCCTCTTCTTTTTCCATCAAGGCTTTCACTAAGTCTAAAGCAGCCATGCATTCTAAGAGACAAGCTACACAGGGCCCATCTCCAGGCCCCATGCCTAAAAAACAGATGCTTAAAATGGCTGAGGATTTAATTACTCTTATCAGGGGTTCTCAACCCCCACCGGACAAAAGGCCCAGAGTGGAGGAAGAATCCCCCTCCTCTGATCAGGGTTCCATTATTTCAGAGCACTCTGATGATCAGGAACATTCTTACTCCCCTTTTGAAGACTCTGATGCAGAGGAGTCCATTCCTTCTGTATCCCCCCCAGAGGATTACTCATTTGGGGAAACTTTGCATACCTTAAGGGATCACTTCCACTGGGAAGGCCAAGATTATTTGGATTCCAAGAAAAGGCTTAGGGAATTTCTCTTGCTACCTCAGCACAGGCCTCTGGCTATACCTCCTGTCTTGGACATCCTAGATGATGTTTATTCGGAGGCCTGCCTTAACCCGGATTCTCTACCTCCAGCCCCAGTCAAGCCTGACAGGTACTACAGGGTTCCTGACTCACACCAATTTCTATACAAAAGCCATGCTGCTGACCCAGAAACCATCTCACAGGGCCCCAAGGGAATTAAGGCCTCCACTACTAAAAATCCATTACCTTCCGAGAGAGATTCCAGATCCTTAGAAAGGTGGGGAAAAAAGGTATATACCTCAGCTACCTTAACCATGAGGGCCTTAAACTGTCAGTTCCATATGCTAAAATACCAACAGTTTTTGTTATCACAATTGAAAAGTAAAATGTCACAACCTAAACAACCGGACTTGAAGGAGTTGCAGGATTTGATGCATAGTGCAGAACAAGTGGGTAAGCATACCTTACAATGTGGTTTTGATGCTCTAGAGGCCTCATGTAGAGCTGCTGTTACAGGATCAGTCATACGTAGACATGCCTGGCTCAAGGAACAAACCTTGCCAGATCATGTCAAAGCTAAATTACTAGATGCCCCTCTACAAAAGGATGTATTATTTGGTGCTAATGCTGAGGAGGTATTAAGGAAAATGGAGGAAAAGGCTAAATCAATGCAAACCGTGAAAGATTTTCTACAGGTACAGCCCCCATGTTTCAGTAAAAATTGGCCTTCCAAAAATTGGTCCTTTCCAGCCACGGACAGACCCCAAAGAGGTAGATACAGGCGCCCGAGGGGCAGAGGACAATCCCAAGGATCGTTTAGAGGCAGACAACGGCAAGCTCCTACACAAAGCAAGCCCAATGACTTTCCCCTTTGCATGCCAAGCAAGACTCAAATGGCAGCACCCTTAGGAGGAAAACTGGCATTATTTTCAAAAAATTGGCATATTGTCACAAAAGACAAATGGATCCTGGACATTATAAACAGAGGCTACAGATTCCATTTTCACACCCTTCCAAAAATGAGAGGCATGCCAAACCTGCCACACAATCAAAGGGCAGAGGCACAAAGGCAAATTACAGATCTCATAGACATGAAAGCTATTCAAGAGGTACCTACGCACGAACAAGGTCAAGGTTTTTATTCCTGGTACCAAGGAAGGGAAAAGACTGGAGACCTATTTTGGACCTATCCATCCTAAACACATTTCTACTCGTACCAAAATTCAAGATGCTCACTCTACAGCAGCTTCTTCCCATGCTGGGCAAGGAGTCTTGGCTGGTAACATTGGACCTCAAGGAGGCATACCTGCATGTCCCAATCAGACAAAATTGCAGAAGATACCTCAGATTTCTTGCAGGTTCAACCCATTATCAATTCTCTGCATTGCCCTTTGGCTTATCTACTGCTCCCAGAGTATTCACGAAATGCCTGGCATCAGTAATTGCCTACTGCAGACTTCAAGGGATACAAATATACCCCTATTTGGATGACTGCCTGATCCAAGCGGACAGCAAGCACATTCTTCTGAAACATCTGGCTTATGTAATAATGTTGTTGAACTCTCTGGGATACACAGTCAACAAAAAGAAATCAAGGCTAATACCCTCTCGGAAAATAATTTTCCTGGGTGCCAACTTGGACACAAACACCCAGATGGCCTACCTCACGCCACAGAAGCAGGGGCAACTAACTCAATACTTCAGAGCACTAGCAAATTGCACCAGGCTGACTGCAAGGAAAATCCTGCAAGCTCTGGGATTCATGGCATCTTGCATCTTACTAATCCCATGTGCAAAGCTGCATATGAGGAAACTTCAATGGTACCTGAAAAACCTATGGTCTCAACACAGCCACAGTTTGGAAACAATAATACCACTAATTCCATGTCTTCAAAAGGAATTTCTGTGGTGGGCTCAAGCATGCCAAACAAACACAGGTCTTCCATTCAGCAAGCCTCAAGCAAATCAAGTCATCACAACAGACGCCTCGGACTACGCCTGGGGGGCGCACATGATAGATCGGTGCATTCAGGGCAAATGGTCCCAAAAAGAAAAGCACCTTCACATCAATCAAAAGGAAATGCTAGCAGTAATAAATGCTATTATAGCTTTCAAAGACCTTCTGCAACCAGGTCAACTATTAATAAGAACGGACAACACCACAGTTATGTGGTACATAAACAAACAGGGAGGAACACATTCATACCCCCTGTGCAGACTGGCCATGTCACTTTGGAACATGGCCATGGACTTACAAATCGAACTACAAGCACAGTACTTGCCAGGCAAGGAAAACATGCTGGCAGACAACCTAAGCAGAAATATGACAGATCCACACGAATGGAAGTTGCATCCAAAAGTTTTTACAGAGATAATCCAAGCATGGGGAAGGCCAGACATAGATCTCTTTGCCTCCCACAAAAATCACCAATTGACAAAATTCTGCTCAAGGATTTTCCATCCAAAGGCCTGGAGAGTGGACGCTCTCTCTTTCAGTTGGACATCAGTAACAGTTTATGCCTTCCCACCTCTTCCTCTGCTGCCCAAAGTTCTATTGAAAACCAGAGCAGACAGACCAAAGATGATTCTCATTGCTCCAGACTGGCCAAGACAACACTGGTACCCACTCCTGAGGAGCCTGACGCATTCCCCACCATGGACCCTGCCTCTAATGCCTCTTCTCCTGACTCAGCACAGCTTCAAAACTCTTCACAGCCAGCTAAAAACACTCAATCTAGCCGCATGGAAGATTCCTTAGCATCACAACAGACCCTACTCCCCAAGGAGGTGCAGGATGTCATTTTAGAGGTCAGAAGGACGTCAACTAGAAAAGCTTACTCCGCAAAATGGAAACGGTTTTGTGTCTGGAATGAGAAAAAGGGCCAGGATCCTGGAAAACTGAATTTACCTCAAATACTGCAGTATCTAGCTGAGCTGCTAAGCAGTGGACTTTCATTCTCCTCCATCAAAATCCATGCCTCAGCCATTTCTGCAGAATACAACACTGATCCACCCTTATTCTCTCACCCTCTCTTAAGACAGTTCCTTAGAGGGGCTAAGAATCTAAAACCCCCAAGGAAACAACCAATACCTGCTTGGGATCTCAATTTCATTCTGGAAAAACTGACCTTGCCTCCCTTTGAGCCAGCTGCCTCATCAGATTTGCAATATTTGTCCTGGAAAACAGCTTTCCTTCTGGCTATTACCTCAGCTCATAGAGTTTCAGAACTACAAGCTCTCATGGCTGTGCAGCCTTTTATCATCTTCCATCAGGACAGAGTTTCCTTACGAACCAACCCGTCCTTTATGCCAAAAGTGGTATCCAGGGTAGCTTTGAATCAGGCCATACACTTACCTACCTTTTATCCTAATCCTCAAAACAAAGGGGAGAGATTACTACATTCCTTGGACATCCACAGACAACTGCATTATTATTTGGACAGAACAAATCCTTTCAGAAAATCAGAACAGCTCTTTGTGTCCTATGCTATAGGAGCTCAAGGAAAGCCAATTTCCAAACAGACAATCTCAAAATGGATAGCCCACTGCATACGCATTTGCTATTCTTTTCATGGCAAAACTGTACCTACAGGCATCAGATCTCACTCCACAAGGGCCACAGCACCTCTGCAGCTTTCCTCAGAGGAGTTCCTACCAAAGATATTTTGGAAGCAGCCACTTGGAGTTCTGTGCATACCTTCTCCAGGCACTACCACCTACCATTATACTCCAAAACTAGAGCAGGCTTTGCCACTGCAGTCTTGCAGGGCATCCTGGCTCCTCCTAGTTCCACCTAGTGCCTACCACCCCTTTCTTAGCTTTGGGATTCTACCCATCTGTTATGACTGCAGCTGTATGCACGATGAACATAGTACAGTTTTGTACCTACCATAAATGTAGATGTTCGAGTGCTAATACAGCTGCAGTCCGGGTTTCCCTCCCTCCTTCCCCTCTTGGGACAGGCCTATTGGTTAACACCTCCTCATACAACCTGATTGGGGTATTCTTTTATGGTGTATTTGCTTGCAACTACTGTATTTTGATTATATTGCATTGCTTTATTACACAAATTTATGTATTGCCTTCTTTCTGGGGGCACCTGACATCTGGGGCAAGAAAAACTGAAGAAAATGGCGTCGGCTGGTTCCTTTATACCCCTGTCGCACTGACGTCAGGGAAGAAGCGGCGACAACCGACGCCGGACCTAGACTTTGGAATTCGGCCGACCGAGGACCCGCCTGACGGCAGGAGAACCCCATCTGTTATGACTGCAGCTGTATTAGCACTCAAACATCTACATTTATGGTAGGTACAAAACTGTACTTTGTGTACTACATGTGACAACAATCTCCCTTATTCTCCATATGTCTGGACTATGGGGTAGGGTTGCAATACGGAAGCCTTTTCTTACACAGAAAAATATCCAGACCTGGCTAAAATTTGCAAAGCAATACATCAAGTTTCCCAAAAGCATGTGGGAAAATGTGTTATGGTCTGATGAGACCAAGGTTGAACTTTTTGGCCACAATTCCAAAAGCTATGTTTGGCGCAAAAACAACACTTCACATCACCAGAAGAACACCATCCCCATGGTGAAGCATGGTGGTGGCAGTATCATGCTTTGGGTTTGCTTTTCTTCAGCTGGAACCGGGGGCTTTAGTCAAGGTGGAAGGAATTATGAACAGTTCCAAATACCAGTCACTTTTGGCCGAAAACCTTCAGGCGCCTGCTAGAAACCTGAAGATGAAGAGGAATTTCACCTTTCAACACGACAATGACCTGAAGCATACATCCAAATCAACAAAAGAATGGTTTCACCAGAAGAAAATGTAAGTTTTGGCATAGCCCATCCAGAGCTTAGACCTAAATCCAATAGAAAATCTGTGAGGTGACCTGAAGAGGGTTGTGCACAAGAGATGCCCTCACAATCTGACAGATTTGGAGCACTTTTGCAAAGAAGAGTGGGCAAATATTGCCAAGTCAAGATGTACCATGCTGATAGACTCCTATCCAAGAAAACTGAATGCTGTAATTAAATCAAAAAGTGCTTCAACAAAGTATTAGTTTAAGGGTGGGCACACTTATGTAACCAGCGTATTGTATGTTTTTTACTTTTTGTATTTTTCCTGAACAGATTTGTTTGTATTTCAATTGAATTGTACAGGTTATAGGTCACATTAAAGGTGGGAAAAGTTTTGAAATGCTTTTTTGTGGTCTCATTTTTCATATCACAAAAACCTGGCATTTTAACAGGGGTGTGTACACTTTTTATATCCACTGTACATGCAACTTGAAGGAGGTACACTATAGAACCAGAATATGTACATGCAACCTGAAGATAATACAGTCTGAAACCACAGCATGTACATGCAACCTTAAGGAGATGCACTCTGAAACCACAACATGTACATGTCACCTGAAGAAGATGCACTCTGAAACCACAATATGTACATGCCACCTGAAGGAGGTGCACTCTAAAACCACAACATGTACATGCCACCTGAAGGAGATACAATCTGAAACCACAACATGTACATGCAACCTGATGAAGAACAGTACAGAAGGAAAGAACCAAAACATGTACATGCAACCTGAAGGAGATACACACTGAAACCACAACATGTACATGAAACCTGAAGAAGAACAGTACAGAAGGGAAGAACCAAAACATGTACATGCAACCTGAAGGAGATACACTCTGAGACCACAACATGTACATGCAACTTGAAAGTGATACACTCTGAAACCACAACATGTACACGCACCCTGAAGGAGATGCACTCAGAAACCACAACATGTACATGCAACCTGAAGGAGATGCACTCAGAAACCACAACATGTGATTAGAAACAGTACTGACATAGAGGGTTTTGAAATAGACGAAAATACAACATCAAAAATTCAACTTTTTGCAGATGATGTTCTAATTACATCAGCAGGATCTAATTCTTCTATGCAGTCTTTATTTGATAAAATGATGAATTTTAAAAGTATTTCTGGTTTAATATTCAATGAAGAAAAAACTAAAATACTACCTATATATACGAAAAATATTCTCATTAGTGATTTTACTAAATATGTACCCAATTCAGGTCAGATAACTTATTTAGGTATAATACTATCTAAAGATATTAAATCTATTATATATAATAACTATAATACCTGTTTTCTTAATATACAAAATCTTTTAATACCTGGAATAATATGTTTTTACTATGGAGGAGAGACTTACAATTATTAAAATGATAATATTCCCCAAGATTTTATACTTAATACAATCAATAATACTTTCACCTACAAAAATAATTATCAAGAAACTGAATACACTAATGTCAAATTTCTTATGGGCACCTAATAGACCTAGGATTGCATTAAAGAAACATACTAATAGCTGGTCTCAAGGGGTATTTCTTTTCCAGACTTTAATTTATATATTATCTCTTCTATTATAAAAGTTATTACTTTATTAATAGATCAGTCATATATCGCAAAATGGAAAGATTATTGGGAGCTAATTAGTATGCACTTCATGAAAATCTCCTTAACACATAAAAATATGATTGTAAATAACTCCATGTTGTGGTTGCTAAAGGAATTTTGTACTTCACCTATTACACCTAAACATATGGTTTGTTACCCATTAAATATTATTATTAGTTATCGTAACTTTATATTCATGCACCCTAAGTATAGGGAATGGAATTTTATTGTATTCCTATAATGTATACTCAGGGTATGCTTATGTCATCTACTTCTGAAGGAGCTCATTTAGCTATAGATAATGATCTAAAGTACTGGTATCAGCTGATATCTGATAATAAAGTTAAAAATCTAGATTTCTTAAAACAAGAATTTGATCTAAGAGAAACTTGCTGGTTAGAGGTTCAGATCTTTAGACAACATCTCATTGATAGAATAGATCTAATGTCTATAACAGTTAAAGAATCTATTCCAAAACTGATTGATTACTTGATATTAAATTTACAGCATAAAGTTTCTGATAAAGGTAAACTTTCATATATACATAAAATTATCAGACAAGAAACCTTTTACAGTGTAGATTCATACTGGAATTATTTCACCTCTATTAATGGGGACCCACCAACTCAACAAGATAAACAATATATATTGGAATCTGCTTATAGAACTACATCTTCCATTGTCTGGAGACTTTATACATGGAAATTTTTACATAGATCTTTTTATACACCTCTGATGATGAATAAAATAAATAATAAAGATAATCTATGTAAGAGATGTAATGTAAAATTAATGCTGACTGGGCTCATATGTTTTATGACTGTATGAAGTTGAAAGAATACTGGAAGTCAATTAATGAATTTTTGCAGGCCCTTTTTACAGATAATTTCATTATTTCTAAGTCTCTTATATTATTCAACACACCTGTACCTCAATGTGTTAAAAAGATTAAGCTTCCCTTGTTATGGTCTATCCTAGCAGTGGCCAGGAAAATAATAACTAGAAATTGGATTTCAGATACACCTCCTTCGTTCAATGAATTTAAAAATGTTATGAATATAATGTGCCATATGGAAATAAGCACAATTAGAATGAGAACAACTAGAAAAACATCATATTATATTGTATGGGATAATTTACAAAATTTGTTAAAAAAATTCTAATTTCAATAGCACGGTATTTTAGTTTAATTAATTGATCTGATTGTAGTGGATGTCTTTGTAAATACTTTAGTTGTTTTGTTGAATATTATAATAATACCTATTTTTAATTACTTGTATAAAATTGTTATGATATTTCTCTTATATGTTAAAACAATAAACCTGTTTTGAAAAAAAAAAGAAACCACAACATGTACATGCAACCTGAAGGAGATACACTCTGAAATCACAACATGTACATGCAACCTGAAAGTGATACACTCTGAAACCACAACATGTACATGCAACATGAAGAAGATACACTCTGAAACCACAACATGTATATGCAACCTGAAGGAGATGCACTCAGAAACCACAACATGTACATGCAACCTGAAGGAGATACACTCTGAAACCACAACATGTATATGCAACTTGAAGGAGATACACTCTGAAACTACAAGCTGTATATGCAAGCTGAATGAGATGCACTCTGAAACCACAACATGCACATGCAACCTGAAGAAAAAATTAAAGAAGGGAGGAACCACAACATGTACATGCAACCCGAAGGAGAACAGTGCAGAAGGCAACATTATGTATGCATACATTTGTTCACCTATAGTTATTTGGAAGATGACATTTTGTGAAGCTCGGAGGTGGTGCTGGAGGGAGGGCAGCAGTAACAATGATGTTGGCAGATGTGGACACCACAAATTGTTTTACCCAGGGTTCCATTTTCCTTAAGGCCAGACTTGGACTGGAAGAGGGCATAGATTAGTTAAGTTATGAGTTGCATAGTGCATATTTGCAGGCAGTTTTTCAAAGATAGAATGAACAAGGAGCAGATATTTGTATAAGGAATAAGGGCAGTTTGAGGGCTTTTCCTAGGTAAGCAGTTGGGAATAAGGAAAGGGACACAGGTTAGTACAATGAAATTAATTAGTATAATAAATAAATGTTAGATGATGAAAAGAACTAGGGGTGAATGGTCAGGTAATATGGAAAGAAGTATGGCCAGGAAAACACAAAGGATAGGATAGGAACGGTCTGTGTTGAACTTGGAAAAGATAGTGTTGCAGTGCACTTAGGTTAAACAGAAAAAGGAATGTTAGGAGTAAGAAATGTGGGTAGAAACCCAGGAAATATGCAGTAACTTGAGAAAGGTGGAGCTAGTTAATTGAAAAGGGTGGTTCCAAAAAGAGGTTTCTGCTGCAGGCGTGCTGAGAAGGGCGCAGATAACATGCCTATGTGATGGTAGTGCATGGCTGTTAGATGGCTGTGGAAAGATGACACAATGGTGATGGTGGAAGTCTGTAGAAGGAAGATTGAAAGTAAACAATGGTTGTATTATTTGGCTGAGGTTATAAAGGCAGGTAGAAGTGGATCAGGACAGAGACTAGAATTGGTGATTGTTGTGGGTTGGGCTAGAGCAAAACTGTGAATCACTGGAAGGAAGCAGAGGCAGTAATGTAAGCTTGGTCTAGTTGTATATGTTGTGTTAGGAAACTATTGACAATGGCAATGTAGGGTAAGTGTGCCAAGGTTGGTTGAAAGATGGACAGGTGGATAGAAGGGACAAAGGGAAAGGAATTTAGGGACTTGCTATGGGGGAGTAGTAGCAAGAAGTAATGAGAACTAGAGCATGTAAAGGGTAGGTGAGGCCTGTACTGGAGATGTGATTGAAGCTGTGTGATGTAGTCATAATGTATCCTATCATGAGGCAATTGTCCCAGTACAATAGGAAAGGAATTGGGAAAGAGACTATGCTATATGGTGCATACGATGTACTTAAGACAAAAGGAGAAAGATGCTATTTATGGGATTATGGAAGAAAACTATGTTTCTTTAATTCTGAACACACTAAGAAAATTATGTTTTTTAATCTCCTGAAGGTGCAAAGGTAGGTTTAGTAACATTATTTAAGTGACCATAATCTGCATTGCTGACTCTGCTGACAAACTCCTAGCTAGGACCCAACATGCTTTCTCAATCACTGAAGAATGGATGAATAACAACCATTTAGCCCTTAACCCCAGAAAAACTAACCTGCTTCTATTCACCCCCATAAAATCAACCCCCCCTAAATAGAGCAGATTTTAATATCTATTCACAAAACAAAACCTGCATTAGAGCAGTATCACAAACTAAACTTCTAGGAGTTATAAGAACACTTAGCTTTCGATCTACATATACAAAACTGCATAAAAAAAACCCATCAGAAACTAGGCACCCTATATAAGCATAAATTGTACCTCACACCCACTGCTAGACAAACTCTTGCACTATCCTATTTGCTTCCTTCACTTTTATACAGTGCCCATTTGTTCATAGGTTCATAGATTCATAGGTAGGTACTAGGCTATCTGCCCGAAGGCATTTATAAGCCTAGCCAGAATGTGTTGGTTTTTGCCACCCCCTTAGATTAGTTCCCTGTGCCTCTGTCCAGCAGAGCCATTGAAGTGATCCCTGGGGTAAACTTTCTTTTTCCCATCCACTCGTCAAGGTTTCTCTTGAAGAGTGTTAGTGAGGAGCTCTGCCTAATGTAATTGGAATCTTGTTCCAAAGCATGAGAAATCTCTGGGACAGGAATTTATCCCTCTAGCACATCCTATTTATTGTTGTGGTGAGGTTTAGATCCCTAGAGTGTGTGGCTCGAGGGGATATGGCTTTCTTTAGGTGGAGCATGTCCATCAATTCTGGGTTGGACATGGCCTTATATGTCAGGCAGAGATCACCTCTGAGTAGGCAGTATGCAACCGAGTACAGCTGGAGTTTCTTCAGTCGAGCTGCATAGGGCGTCTGTTTGAGGCCAGTGATCCTCTTGGTGAGGGACTTTTGTGGTCTTTCCAGCTGTTGCAGGTGTCTTGTAAGGTACATCCCAAATGGGGCGTTGTACTCTATGATGGGTCTGATGAGTGATGAGTAGAGGGGCACAATTACCTCTTTTGATCTGGATGCGAACCCTTTTGTGATTAGGTGGGCCACATAGGATTTTCTAACCACTTTGACAATGTGATTATCAAAGGAGAGATTACTATCTACTTGGGTCCCCAGATCCCTTATTACATCTTCTGTATTTATGGGACTACCACCTATGTGGTAGTTTGTGGGTACTTTATTTTTTCCAAAGGGGATGACTATACACATTTTGGCATTTAGCTTGAGGCCATGATTTGGATACCAGGTATCCGTTTCAGTGAGACCCTTTTGGAGGATGTCTGTGTCAGCTGGAGAGTCAATTATAGCCCCTAGTTTGCAGTAGTCTGTGAACTTGGTCAGCCACAGTCCTCCTGTGCTTGCCTGTACCTCTAAGAAGTTTATGCCGAACAGGAGGGGTCCTAGGACTGAGCCCTGGTGAATGCCACTTGTAACCAGTTTAGAGTCGGATCTAGCTCCTGCAACTCTCACCATGTGGGTTCTGTCCGTGAGCCAGTTGGCAACCCATCTTGTGACGTAGGGGTTTATGTTCAGGCTGGTGAGCTTGTCTGTAATACCAGAATGGGGAATGGTGTCAAAGGCCTTTACGAGGTCTAGGTATGCTGTGTGTACCACCTTTCCCTTGTCTATAGCCTTGGTAACTGTCTCAAAGAAGTCCATCAGGTTTAGGAGGCATATCTGCCCTTAACAAAGCTGAACTGGGTAGGGTCCAGTGTTTGGAGGTTCCCAATGTCTCTGTTAATGAGTTGCATGATGATGCTCTCCATAGCCTTGCAGACCAAGCTAGTCAGGCTTATAGAGCGATAGTTCACGGGGTCTGTTGTGCCTCCACCTTTGTGGAGTGGAATAACCATTGCTGTGCGCCACTCTATGGGTATGTAGCCTGTGGAGAGGCTGAGTTTGAACAGTGTGTTTAGGTAAGGGGTTAGTTCGTCTTTCAGCTCATGTAGGACGCAGCCTGGGCACCGTCCTGTCCCATTGATGCTGTGTTTTTGGCTTTGTAGAGGGCTGTTTTAACCTGAGTGTCTGTGATTTCAGGGGCTCTACATTCTTCTGGTATGGTTATGGGCCCTTTTAGGGGTGAGAGGGGGGGTAAAGTTTGCACTGAGCCTGTCTGCCAGGATGTTGGTGATATCAGTCAGTTCAGTTTATTTTGTGCCATTCTGCACTAACTCCGAGCAGATCTGAGCATTGCCACTTAGATTCTTGACATAGCTAAAGAATGCCTTGTGGTTATCTTTGGAGTCATTGGCAATTTTTCTTTTGAAGCTCGCCTTGGATGATTTTATGAAGGAACGTAGTTTCTTGCTGATACTGATCAGCAATGTCTTCCCTTCTTGGGATTTTACTCTTTTCTGCACTAGTTTCCTCCTTCTATTGTATAGCTTGTTTATGACAGGGGTCCACCAGACTGATTTCCTTTTCTTGGTGGAGTGAGTCTTGGTTTTGCTTGGGATAGCATGATCCATGCATTCTTGTAGGTGTGGTAGAATGCATTAGTAAAGGATTTTGCAGCTTGGACAGCGTTATCTTTTAGCATGGGGGCTTTGAAACTTTGCATCTCGGTCTTAAGTAACGTGAAGTTTGCTTTTGAAAAGTTTTTCACAGTGGTTTCCTTGTCCAGGGGTGGGGGCGGAATGTGGATATCCAGAGTGATTTGTTTATGGTCAGATCTAACCAGCAATGGGTTGACCACCGGTGTGGAACACCGGTCGCCCATGTTGGTGATGACCAGGTCCAATATGTTTTCACCTCTGGTGGGAGTGTTGACTAGTTGATCCAGGGTGTTTGAGTTTATAAATTCTAGGAAATGTTGGGCAAGGAAGTTAGTACTTGAGTTGTTCTCCCAGTGAATGTTTGGGTAATTGAAATCACCCAATATTAGGGTGTTTGGCAGGACCTTTATGTTTCCCAGTGTTTTCAGAAACATGGAATGGGGTCCTGGGACATGGTGGGTGATCTGTAGCAAGCTACAATTTGAATTGCAGTTTTGCCCGTTGTTAGCTGCACGTGGATGATCTCTGAAGCATCATGCTGTGCCACTAACCTGGAGCTTGTTCACTAACATTCAAAGCTCCTTAAAATCCAAGACTGAGTCCTGTTATAACAAGGTTGCCAGGTTCGCTACCAACGAAACTTACTCCTCTCATCACTGCATCTCCCTACGCAAACTAAAATGGCTCGAACTTCCCCATCATCTAACTTACTTGCAGTTAACCACAGCTCACAATATCATTACCAAACCTTCCAATTGCTCATCCCTCACCTCCCTGTTTACTCTCCATAAGCCCTCCCGACAACTCAGATCTGAAAATCAATTCCTTCTAAAAGTGCAAATACCCAATCTAGCAGTTAGTCAATCTCTGTACTCATGTACCGTTGCTAAAACTTGGAATTCCCTACCCAGCTCTATCAGAACTATTTCCAATCACATATCCTTCAAAAAGTCTCTAAAACCTCATCTCTTAGCCCTATGGCAATGTACATGTGGCTACGACTACAGAGCATCTTCCCCCACCTGATCTCACTAACTTTTTTCTCCCCTCTGCTTAATAGTTATGCAACTATCCCTTGCTGTCTTCACTCTACAGTATCCAAAGCAGATGATATATTGTACTTTGTATATTTTGTATATAATGTATATTGCCTTTGTTATTCTAGCTAGAAATTTATGATAAGATTGTATGTCTGTTTTTTTAAGTTGTTATCTCTCTATGTATGTAGAAAATGTGATTGTATTTAAATTTCTTTTGTACGTGGAGCTTTTCTTCCTGGGCCTCCACTGAAAATGGGCACTTTTTGACCCAGTGGACCATCCCGGTAAACAAATGCAAATAAATAAATAATAAATAATGTGGGAAAACTAATAGATTTTGTAGAAGTATATAGTGGCAGGTAGCTCATATTCTATGTAAGACATGATGGATACAAATAAAGGGCTCCAGGTATTGATTTATTATTGTCCTTAGTATGTATACATCTAAACTTTATATTTGATAATGGGTCTACTTTCTCTTACTGAAATTACGTTTAATCGAACTTCAAGTAACCGAGACCATTTTCCAAAACTACACTGTTCTGAACACTGACTTTCCCAAACTACAAAATACTGAAAATACACTTATGGAAAAAAATAAACACAAAAACCACACATTTCCCAACATTTTTGCAGGGGGGCAAGCCCCCCTGCACCCTCTGCAAATTGTATATACCAACTCTGAGATTGCACTACAGTAACAACAAGGGTGGATTTCAAATCTTAACTGTAGTGTGATCTCCATTTAAATCCTATGATGCTGTGAAAATAATTTTCTGTATGCTCTAAATTGCTAACATTACAGTCATATCAGCCATGCCACAGAACTGATACTGTGTACGAGAAGATGCATAAACACTGTATACTTGTACTTCTCACACTACCAACTTCACGTTTATTATTTTGCTGAAATGAACTTCTGCAAACTCAGAGTTCGGAATACTGCAGATTTGGTAAACTGATCTCAGTTGCTTGAAGTTCAATTAAACATAATTTTTGTAAGAGAAAGTAGACCCTTTAAAATACAGGCAGAATTAGTTGCACTACTAAGACATGTTTAGGTACACCTGAGTGGATTGCACATAGGTGTATATTTCTGAAGTCTTATCACAGAGCCTAATAAAATCACATAGAAAAACAATGAATCAGGTGGCTTCTAACATGTATTGTGCACCTGCAGAAAAATTAAGCCCTATGGAACTCTGTAAAAATAATAATTGATTTAATACTTGTTAATTGGATTAACAGGCTAAGACCAAATAGATTGCTTTCAAATGAGAACTAGATGAATGCATACAAGGCACAACACAGAATACTGATAAGGCAAGATCAGTTGTAACTTTGCTGCCAGCATGAACTGTTAATTAATTTGAATACAGTATTGATTACAGCTTATTCATCTTTACTCAGAAAGAGGTAGGGCTCAGCAGAATGCAATTATCGTTACTATGTTCTAGTTAAGATAAAGACAAAGCTGGAGGCAACTTATTTGGCAATAATTATTATTACAGTAGGGTGTCACAGTAATTACTGCAGTGAAGTGCCACAAAATGCTGTTCTTGGAAATGCAGTGCCATAGACACAGTAAAAAGCAGTCTCCAGAGTTATGTGGAAGAGGATCAACTAGTTAATCTTGCAGCCTGGTGTGGCATGTTCCCCTTTGATGATATGCAAGGATGGATTATTCAGTATTGCATGTGTTTGATTTTAATGAGTAACATTATGCTTAGGTCTTGCTTTTGGTCTTGCCATACAGGAGACCTTTTCATTGACAGATGCATCTTCAGAAATTGCTATTCAGTTTTTGAAGCATTGATGTTTATGACACTCAAACACAATACCTCATTCTTTTTACTAGGAAGATTTTAACTGGAATTCTCAAGATTACAGATGAAGAAGTCAATCGTTTCTTTCTCCATCATTTGCTAGGCTAATGAACAGCATTTTGTGGCACCTTACTGCAGTAGTTACTGTGATACCCTACTGTAGTAATAATTGCCAAATGAGTTGCCCCCAGCTTTGTCTTTATCTTAACTAGAACCTGATAATGATAATTGCATAATTAAACTAAGTTAAACGAGTAAATTTCTCCTGATACTAAACATGTCAGTCTGACTGGATAATAAAATAAGAGTAAACATGGTATCACTTAAATACCCTACTGAAAGGGCCGGTGTTAGCATTTTGAGGGCCCTCAGCAAATGTTAAATTGGGGGTCCCCTGAACACTTCCAATCTAAGTATCACCCTGTCACTACCACCCTTCTGAAGCAAAACTGTTAGTTCATGCTGTAGAGTTTTAGAGGTAGTGTGTACAGACTGAACTGTAGCTACAGTGCTTTTATATTAGAACTGGCCTGTGTACCACACTATCTTGGGCCATCTTACAGATGGACATTCACAGTTACTGGAATTTAGTTGCAACAGTGACACATTGTTGTAACCCTGTACAAGGCTGGACTTAGGTGAAATGGTGCTCTAAGCACAGCCTACTATTTTAGCCCCCAAACATCCTCCACTGTTCTCCTCTGTCCCCCCTCCCCCCACATTTCTTGGGCTCTCCACATCATGCACATTACTTTGTTCACCCTTTTCTCACATTTTGCCTCACTATTCAGCTTTTTCAAGAAGCCATGCATTTTTAAGTCTTTTTTTCCCTTTTTACACAACCTTTTCATCCAGTGATGGCTTAAACAGAAACTGTGATTAAGGAAAGGAATTCAGTGTTGCTGCTTGACTGTAGTTTTCCTTGCATCATTTCAACATACCTTTCCTGACCAAGACAGCCCAGTAATAACTGTTTAGGAAGTAACTCAATTAAGCCAGGGCTCCCAGAAGCCATGTAGTTATAGATGCTTTGTGATGCATTTTAGAGCATTTTCCCAACCTTTTAATCCAATGGTGACCTGAACAAAAAGCACGAGTAAGAAAATAATTATAGTTTTATTTTATTTTCTTTATGGAAGGTGTAAGTTGTGCCCAAGGCTTAATATTCAAAGCTCACAAAATGGTAGCTCACAATAAACTAACAAGACAATTGTTGTAAGGACACACACACAAAAAAAAGACAGTCACTGCCTGTGTATCCCCCTGAGGTTAGACTGGCGTGAAAACAGAAGTTCAAATGACCATAGTCATATATGTATTTCAAGCAACTGCTGTCATGTATACATAGCATGCCTCCTCACTCCTACTCTCCAAAGGCAACTGGTGTGTGTGCAATGCCCCAGTGAGAGATGGCATGTTATTCAGACTGAAATCTTATACCTTGATTACAGGAGACTAGAGCCTGAATCCTCTACACCAGTTACCAAACTGTCATCTGGGGGTTCATTTTCAAAGAATTTTGAGTTTCAGTGCATTTTCAAGGAAAGTTGAGTTTCAGTGCATTTTCAAAGAATGTTGAGCTTCAGTGCATTTTCAAGGAATGTTGAGTATCTTTTCAAGGAATGTTAACTTACAGTGCATTTTCAATGGATGTTGAGTTTCAAAGGAAGAAGTTTATCTTTGGTCATGCTAAGTCTGTTTTCAATGTGAATCTGTTTTGTTTAGCAAATGGCCATTATTGGTGTTTGTGCTGTAAAGTAGCACAACATGTAACATTCTTGTCTTTAGTGCAGAAAGCTGTAAGTTCTACTCCCACATCATGTAGATGGAGTACTGATATTGCAGTGTCCTTTAAGGGGGGATGGGGGTGCTGCACTCCTGAGTGTTTCCTCCTTTGGCTGAGATGCCCAATAACTATGAACTTGTTGTTGGTTTGACAGCCATTCCCTATTGCAATATTACCAGCTTACCATTTTTTCAAATGTAACATGAGTAATTTATTCTACAAGGGCAGGAAGCACTGAATTTGTACATTAAACACTGAAATGTAAAGTTGTTTGCCAGCAGAAGCCTCTTCATTAGTTATAAATCTATTTAATGTGGAATTATTCAAAAGACTTTCACTTCTGCAGAGATTGTGTGTATGTTGATTTATATTGGTGGATTGTAATGACAGATGTTTGAGTGGCCTTTTGTGGTTGAAATATTCTGAAATGTGTAGTTTTGCCATTCGTTCATACATTTTGTTTCATTGTTTACCAGAAAAATGTTCAAAAACTACACATTTAAAACAATCTCTAACAACTAGTGCATCAAAGAACATGTGCATGGTCCTAAAAATGTGTGCAAGGGGCCTGTGGTTTGAAAACAGCCCAAAGGTAAACTGCCACTGGCCAGATACATTTTATTTGAATGTACGTTTCACTGGCACAGAAGCTTACAGTTCATGCTAAGTGTGTTTTCATTGTGAGACTGCATTGTTTTGTTTAGCAAACAGTTATCAGTGTTTGCACTATAAAATTTAAAATAAAAGTTTTAAATATCTCTAATCATTGTAGAAGTTAAGAAGAAGTAATATCCACACAGATTTGAACAGTGCTTTTGGTAACTGGGGAGAAATAGCCATGTAATGGGAAACTGGAATGGCTCGGGGGTTACTGTCGGGGGGGGGGGCATCTGATCCATTACCCTGTCTAGAGCCCTAGTTGCCATTATTCAACTCTGCACAGACAGTATACAGTCCCTACACAAGCTATAATAACCTTCTTTGTACACCTTTGAGGTCTGTGGGAAAAGTAAAAGAAGCAATGACTACACTGTTTCAATCCCCAGCAAAAGCTATAATGATCTCCTGTGGACACCTATAAGGTTTGATTGTGATGAAAATTAAAGTAGCAATAAACGCACTATCTCTAACCAGCAATTTTCAGTACACCCTTCTGAGCAGGCCTGGTTTTAGAATGGGTGTGGCTAGGGTTACCATATTTGGTTATACGAAAAAGAGGACGAAAAAGTATGTGCTGGTATTATACCAGCACATATTTTTTTCGTCCTCTTAGGGTTGCCGGGTCGGGACAAAAGGTCTTCCATACTAGGTGAAGACCAAAAAAAAAAAAATAAAAAATAAGGTCTTTAGTCTTTAATGTTGAACATCGCAGTTCCGCATTAAAGACAAGTAGCTTCGTGGTTGGCGATTTTTGATTGGCCCTTATGCCGGTATACGAGCCAATAAAAAACTTGCACAGTGGACCCTCTTCTGTTCAATGTGGAACATCAAGCAGTTCCGAATTGAACAGAGCTCCGTTTTTCGATTTTTTTGATTGGCTCGTATACCAGTATACGAGCCAATCAAAAACTTGCACAGCGGACCCTCTTCTGTTCAATGTGGAACGTCAAGCAGTTCTGCATTGAACAGAGCTCCGTTTTTTGATTTTTTTGATTGGCTCGTATACCGGTATATGAGCCAATCAAAAACTTGCACAGCGGACCCTCTTCTGTTCTATGTGGAACGTCAAGCAGTTCCGCATTGAACAGAGCTCCGTTTTGCAATTTTTTGATTGGCTGGCATACGGGCCAATCAAAAAAAAAAAAAAAAAAAAAAAGAAAGCGAAGGCTCTTTTGCCAGGACTGTAGCTGGCAGTGCAGGACTTGGGATCGGACTGCCGATCCCGGGACAATCCCGCTGAAATAGGGACGTCTGGTTTTGAAAATTCTGCGATTTGTCCGGGTTTTTGAAAAACCCGGACAAATTGCAGAATTTTCAAAAAACGCCTGGACAGGAGCCCAAAAACAGGACGTGTCCAGGGAAACCTGGACATATGGTAACCCTGGCTGAGGGCAGAGGTCACCATTAAGTCCATGTCAAAATCCATTTATACAGTTTGGGGTGTGGGGGTTATCAGACTCCTACAAGCTCTGAGAGTCTGAATGTTCTGTGATGTGTTTTATAACTTACCTTTGAAATATACTCACTTGTTAACAGCCATTTTTTAACAGCTACAAAGAAGAGTCATTTAAGTGCCCGGCATTATTGTGTGTATGTACAGATAAAAATCAATGATATTTTTTATACACGGACACACAAATACACACTGCATGTTCACCTTCAGGGAAAAGGAAGGAATTCCATCTCACCTACTCATGTTTCTGAGGTGGTGGGGTTAACCATAGCACATGAATAGATGCACATACAGGCAGGATGGGTTTGCAGACTCCTTATAAAAAACACACAGCCAAGAACTCAATCAGATCAAAATACTGTAAAACGGCAGTGCTTTTCACTGCATCACAATGGCAAAGAACAGCTGCTTTCACAAACATCCTCTTCCTGCCAAACCACCAGAGACAGACCCCTATCATGTGCAATGTCAATGTTTGTGATGGTAAGTGAAAGAAAATATGGCCAGCTTGTTACCCTTCAATGCACTGCAAACACCCTCACCCCCAAACACACAAGAGTAGTGGTAACATTGATGATGTTTGTGCTAGAAAGTGAAATAAATTATAGCCAGCTTGTTAGTCTTACACTGCAACACACACACATACACACACACATGCACGCACCACACATACATGCACGCACCCCTCCACACACACACACGCACACACACACACACACACACGTGCACACACACACACACACACACACACACACACACACACACACACACACACACACACACACACACACACACACGCCATAGTTTTGCACTTATTTCAGCAAATAGCAATACATTGTACAACGCTGGTATGGCCACACCAGATCAGTGACTGATGTTTAGCAGTCATCAAACAGCAGCAGGGATAAGTCACTTTTATTTACCTCATTGAGGTGTAATGTATACCTGTCACTGACCCTGATTTCACAGAATGCCCCCAATTTTGCCTCATAATTTTTGCTCTGTCCCTTGTAAAACGTTTGATTTGATGGTAAATCATTCAGGAGTACAGTCAGACAGTAAATCCAGACATCAGAGTTTCAAACTTCTTGTTGTCAAAAAATGCATGTTGATGCATAATGTTATATTCCATTGTTACTGGCTTTTTAAGAGAGTTAGAGTAATATTTAAACAGTGTTCCTGATTTTGACCCTTTAATTGATATTATGTGTGGCTTTGCCCAGAATTCTTGAGCAGAGATGTTGAAAGTTATGGTATCTGGTATTCTGCCAGTATTTATAAAACTTCCTGAAAGAGGAAACCATCCATGAAGATCAGAAGCATCAGCTCTTCTTAAAATCCAAGGTAAACAGAGATCAGTCACTCTGGGCTGCTGATCTCTGTTGCTTACCTTGTTCATGTTCATTCACTGATTGTAAGCTTTATCATAACAGCATCATATCACAACCCTGTTTTGGATAAAGAGACTAATTAGTAAATTAATAATATTTTTTTCTCCTCATTTTTCCCCAACCAGCTTTTGCGGGGTCCCCACACAGTCAAGGATGATTAAGGGACACCATACAGCCACATGTATTGCAGGTGCATAAAGTTGGCCATGATAGTTTTAGTGGATGGAATGCTCCACCAGCAGGTTTTAGCTCTCTACAAGAAAGAACTCATTATCAGGGACCCTCATTTATAGTTATTAGAAATTAAATTCTGTTTTCATGAGCTGAAATTCCAAATTTTATGTCCATAACTCTTAAGTGCACTTTCCCGAAATTTCTAGACATTACTGTAATTCCATAGTAATTTTTTACTGAATATATATATATATATATATATATATATATATATATATATATATATATGTAGTAAAAAGTTTCAATGAAAAAAAAAACAAAACATATATATATATATATAAAAACTCAATTATTTCATGAATGGTCAACAACACAAATGACTGACAAAAATGAACTGCAACACAAATAAGTGTTAAACCCTTAACTCTACACCTATTCCTATTACAAATTCGAATCCTGCATGTAACATTACTAAAACCCTTTCCCTAACAGTGCCACTAATCAAGATAAAAGGACACAGAACACATACAACACTAAACATTCACAAACACATTCTATTTCATCTCATCTCATTGCAAGTCGACAAAAAAAACCAAAAAAACGTTGTAACATTTTACTTATTTAACTCATTTTGTTAACACTGCATTTCAGCGAAAAACATTTAATTGAAAATTTCATATACCATAAATATGCCTCCAAAAGCTTTTTTTTTTTAAATTGTTTTGCGGGGGGGGGCAAGCCCTCCTGTGCCCCCCAACATAAATATACTAACTCCATGGTCGCACAACCGTGGAATAACACAGAATGCTCTTCACACACTCAGTCACTGCTGGTGCACATACATAAAGTTACAGAGATGGCGGCGTAACATATCAGAGGGCATTGGCACGGTTCAAATGCTGACCAACACTAATTTGCATTGCAATTCCTATGCCCCAAAACCACACCATCAGTCATTTTGTATACCATTAAACAATTTTCAATAAAATGTGTTCTGCTGAAATGGTGAAATGTAGTGTCAATGATATGAGTTTTAGACAAAATGAACAGCTGTATTTTTTTGTCAATGAAATAAACTGAAAACACACACACATATACATATACACATACTCATGCACACACACATGCAATCACCTTTAGGAGTAATTAAAAAAAATAGGCCAGCATTAAAAAGTGTCAGCATCTGACAGCATGATAGCTGTGGCTAAACCATACAGAGCAGTGGTGTTTTAGAAACGTGTTTGAATCAAGGGCAAAGTAGTATAGCATTGTCACCTTTGGTAAACAAACCTTGACAGCAACTTACAGTGTAGACAGCACCCCACTCCAATATGGCACAGTTGTCAGAGATCAACTGCACTTTCGTAGACAACTTTTTTTTTTAAACACCTTATTGAATTATCACTTGTGACGTAGGCAAATTTACATTTATACAAAAGTAATCAAACTGTATTAACACATTAACAAACATTATACTTCACGTATATTGGTATATATAATATAACCTAAGCAACATTACATAAATTATTAAATTCCTGTCCCCTTTTTTTTTAAACAAGAAACATCTTTATTAAACCTAGGGTTGCTACCTTTTGTTGTGGCTAAAACTGGACTAAGGCCACACCCCTCACATCACCCGTAACTCCACTCATTCCCACCCTCTCTTGTGTCCACATTTCACCCATTTTGTGACATCCCTATGACATCAGCTGATGGGGAACAACCTCTTTTGGCGTTCCTGATGCCTGCTTTCAGCCGATTTACTATGCTTTTCTGTAAAAAAGCATAGTAAATCACCCGCTTTAAGAAACTCCAATAGTCTGTTTCCTTTTCTGAAACAGAATATCGGAGTTTGTACAGCGCTTTCTGGACTACCAGACAATTGGTATTTCCGGATAGTCTAAAAAAAACAGATAGGAGGCAACCCTAATGAAACCATCACTTACAACATAAGCAATCATACATTTATATAAATGAAAACAAACCACACGGACACAGTCCTAGTTGCGAGCATTTTATATCACAAACCATACTGACACACTCCCAGCTGCAAACATTATACATCACTTATAATCTAAACAAAAGGAACAGGTACCAATACAGGTGTAACACTGCCAAACAAATCAAACCAAGATACACCTCACAGCCAAAGTCCTACAATACGAAAAATACAATTTATTCACAGTAAAAGGTTAAGCGCTTTCATCAATCGACTTCATCAGAACCATGACTACATACAAAACCATTACTTAAATATAAAAACCTTAGTCATAATTGGATAACCTAATAACCAATAATTAAAATGATCTGTCCTTAAAGTGGAAATTCCAACTGCAAAGTAGTGATGTAATGGATAAAAACAATAGCATACTATATGTTGCTTTAAAAATATTCACACAGAATACAATAACAAATGTATATATAAAACCCTATGTTATACTAAAAATGTTAGCTGTATCATAGGAACACCACAAAGATGTACATATCATGCATGGGTAATCAGAAATAACCCTAACATGAATAATAACACAGTTGTCCCACAAATTGGAATGCTATTAATAATAAAGCTGTTAGTACATAATCAAATAAATACAAATACATTATAATTTATAAGACCTAAATTTCAGCTCTGATTTAATGCTAACATGGTCATTAAGCCCAGGTGGAACAGTAGCATTTAACTCTAACTGCCATCTAGCTTCAGCCCTAAGGAGTTGGTTGGTCCAATTACCCCCTCTGATATCTTTACCTATTACTTCCAAAATACCGAACTGAAAAAAGTGTTCAGGAAAAGATTTAATATGCTTAAATAATGCATTCTTTTCATCATGTTTAGAAATATTGTATAGGTGCTCATAAATTCTTCTACATAGCTTCCTTTCCGTCTTTCCCACATAATAATGCTGGCAGGACTGGCATACTGCTAGGTACACAACTCCAGATGTATTACATGTTCCTGTCCTAAACCTGACTTCAATATTATAAGGACTCAAAACCACCGAAGGGGTACAAATAATGTGTTTGCAATACTCACAGGCACCACACTTTGTAGTCCCCCTATTATTAACTTTCTTTATCTGTCCATGGTTCTCAAATAAACTTTTTAAATTCCTGTTTACCTTATAGGTGAAAGAGGGTTTGTTACCAACACATGTCCATAAGTCCTGATTACACTTGAACATATTCCAATTATTGCTAATAGTATTTTTAACAAAAGCTGAAGTTTCTCCCTCGATCAACACCATAGATTTTGTATAATCTAACCTATAATTATTTGCTACTACAGTGGTAGTGTCAGTGGTACCGAGTAGTGGTTTGAATCTGGAACCCCATTCATTAACCACTTGTTCCTTAATAACTTTTACAAACTTTAAAGGGTAACCCCTTGCTCTAAACATTTCCATCAATTTATCTGTTTCAAAAATAACAGAATTAATGTCAGAACACATTCTTACTACTCGAACCATTTGGCCCTTCACAATATTTCTCTTAACATAATAAGGATGACAACTAGAAAAAGCCAAATAGTCATTAGAAAATGTCGGTTTTCTATATATGCAAAACTGAAAACACCCCTTATCTAAATCTTTGTACAAGAATACATCTAAATAATTGATATTAGAAAGTCCGAAGGAACCAGTAAATTTGAAATACTCACATTTATCATTTAAAAAATCCATAGTTCGTGATAACCATCTTTCTTCCATAAAATAAATAAATCATCTAAGAATCTAAGATAAACCAACCATTTATCTGAAAAATTACTCTGAAAAATAAAATTACTTTCCCACTTATACATAACTAAGTTAGCAAAAAGAGGGGCACAGCTATTTCCCATGGCTACTCCAACAACTTGCCTAAAAAATCCCCTTCAAACATAAAGAAATTGTTTTTTAAAATGATTTCCATCAAAACCATAATGAAATTAATCATAGTGTTACCAAGGTCTGTCTTTTCCAACAATGCCTCATGGAAGAATTCTAAGCCCTTCTCATGGGGGATGGAGGTAAATAAATCTACCACATCAATAGTGGAAAAACACACTTCCTTCTCATAATAATCATTCTTAATTCTTTTTAAAAAATCCCAGGAATCAATCAAAATATGGTCGATGGAAACCAAACTTTTCCTAACAACTCGATCCACAAAAACCCCTAAAGGGTAAGTGGCACTGTTATTACCAGCAACAATTAAACGGTAAGGTGGATCTCTCATGTTTTTATGTGTCTTGGGAATCCCAAAGGCAATAGGGATAGTAGGTAGTTCAGTGTATAAAAAATTATATATTTCTTCATTAATAGCACCTTGAAATAAAGAATCTTCTAATAATAACCTAATCTTCCTGTGTGATATATTTATTTCGTTTCTTGACACACATTCAAACCTAGTTTCGTCCTGCAACATGCTAAAAATTTTATTGTTATAATCTACCTTATTTATAATGGTCATGCCACCCCCCTTGTCAGGTTTCATAAACCTTAAATTGTCATTGCTTCTCAGCTGTTCCAAAACTAACTTCTCAGTCCTGGTTAAATTAAAATATTTAATTTTGTGAGTCCTCAATTTTTGGTATATCTCCTGACTACATACTTTTTCAAAAGTATTTAATAAAGGATGCAGAGGGGGGTTAAAACAACTCTTCTTTCTCAAACAAGCATTTGTCCCACTAGTATTAATCTCACAAGGAGAATTCTTATATAAAAAACTCAAATTTAGTTTCCTTACAAAGAGCTTTAACTCAGTTAGTGTATGACTAATATTAACTTTTTTAGAAGGTACAAATTTAATTCCTTTCATAAATAAATGAAACATATCTTCATTAATATTAATCCCTGCATAATTGAAAAATCCTAAAACCTTCATATGTATAAAGCAAACCATCTAATTCGGATGTAATACCATTAGAAGCTGCTTGTTCTAGTACCACGTCACTAACTACGACTGGGGATAACTGTTCTTTTTCCAACTCGTTTGTCCCCTGTAGCTGTTTTTTCTTTTTTTTTTCTCACCCCTCCCCCTTGAGCCCCTAAAAAAACTTGATCATCCCTATAACTATTTTTATGTAGTAACCAAGCAGATCTTCTTAAAGGGGGAAATTCAGCATCATATTCATTGTTTACCAATCCCTGCCTTTCCATATGCATAGGGACTCTTGCCATACCGTCACCGGTCTGGGTACTAACAACTGAGTTCTCTTCACAATATGATTTGGGTAAGGGATAAGCAATATTGTGTTTATATTCATAATCATCCCTAAGCAATTTCTTCTTTTTCCTTTCTATGTTTAAGCCTACATCATATTTAACTTTGTCAAAAATATTGTTATATCTAAAATTAATTCTATTAAAATTAGCATCATTCAAAATATAATTGTTAATTTCATCAATTTCATTTAAAAAACCATCAATTCTTTTACTATTAATCCTAATTGTAAAGTCCAACAGTTCTAAGCCATGTTTGTCAAACATCTCCAACAGTTCATCAACCTCTGGTTGTCCCTTTTTCAAACCATTCGGAAATTTATAAGTACGCAGACCTTTGGGAACCTTTTTCTTCTCCACACATTCTTTGAGGTATGCATTATCACACTGCAGGGATCTAACGAACAGTTTAGCTTCAAGTGATACTAACCTCGAATCCAAAGTGTTAGTAGTGTCCACAGTCCTGTTTTTAAAGAAAACATAATCCGTCTTCTTCCAGTCGCTTAAACGATCACAATTTAAGTTGAATGAGCCAATACCCCCTCTACTAGAGTTCACATTATCAGCGTGGCGTACTTCATCCAAAAAATCCACATTACGCTGATTTCCGTTGCATCTGCTTGTCGCTGCTTGAGTTGTATCTCTTACTTCTCTTTGCGTTAATGAAATCTCGCTTGCGGGAACCGGAAGTGCTGCACTGGGAGTTTTTTGTAAGCGGACAACCGCTTCTTGCAATTCTGAGACTTTATTAGTTAAATTCAGAATTAACTGCAATAGACTGTCACCGTTATCATCGACCCTCTGTCCACATGGGAACGGAACTGCATCGAACTCATCCTCAAAGACAGGGGAAAGTTCACGTGTCTCCATAATCAGGCGAGGAGGCTGTAAAGCACCTTAAAAGCCACACTAAACAAAAGGAACAGGTGCCAATACAGGTGTAACACTGCCAAACAAATCAAACCAAGATACACCTCACAGCCAAAGTCCTCCAATACAAAAAATACAATTTATTCACAGTAAAAGGTTAAGCGCTTTCATCAATTGACTTCATCAGAACCATGACTACATACAAAACCATTACTTAAATATAAAAACCTTAGTCATAATTGGATAACCTAATAACCAATAATTAAAATGATCTGTCCTTAAAGTGGAAATTCCAACTGCAAAGTAGTGATGTAATGGATAAAAACAATAGCATACTATATGTTGCTTTAAAAATATTCACACAGAAAACAATAACAAATGTATATATAAAACCCTATGTTATACTAAAAATGTTAGCTGTATCATAGGAACACCACAAAGACGTACATATCATGCATGGGTAATCAGAAATAACCCTAACATGAATAATAACACAGTTGTCCCACAAATTGGAATGCTATTAATAATAAAGCTGTTAGTACATAATCAAATAAATACAAATACATTATAATTTATAAGACCTAAATTTCAGCTCTGATTTAATGCTAACATGGTCAATAAGCCCAGGTGGAACAATAGAAACTTTTTTTGATCATAAAGAACACTTGAAAAGCATGCAGGATAGCTATGCAGTCCTCAAGGGTGGACCTTTATTTAGTTAAAATACTAAAGAATGCCACTTCCTACATATAAGAACACCCTGGTGATGTGGCCACCATATTCAAAAAGAATGCTTTCTCTGCCAAAGTAGTGCAATTTTTTAGGCCAACACTCATAAGCACAATATGACATATATTGTAGCAGCTCAGCCATCCATTCTCTGAATAAGGAGTCACAGACTGTAGAGAGGCTCGGAAAGCATGTGTTCATGTCCTGTACTTTACCACTGAGTGCACTGAATTTTGTTATGCACATGCTTTTTTGTTCCAGATGGACATGCAGGATGAAGTACAGTGCGTCACAGATGAAAACACTGACAGTCATTTGAATGATATGCCCAAAGCACAGATGTCCATTACCACTACAATCAGCAGCAACCTTTAGCCAGAGTGGCATGTAGTGCTGAAGATGCTGCTGCTAGGGTAGCTAATCAGCCCGTACACCTGCTGGCTTTAACATTTTTTGTCAAAGACAATAAAACATTATCTACAGACAAATTCTTATAAGGAACCTTGTTTTGGCCCAGAGATTAATGAAATATTAAAAGCTATGAAGATGTTTAAGGATTGCTAGTGTGAAACTCCAACTTCCATTCTGTACCTTCAGCAGGAAGCATATAAGTCATTATAAGCTATGATTATGTTAAAAATCACAGCTGAAACAGACCCAGCACTAATCCAGGTCTGGAGTGTAGCAGGGACACTGGGACAGAGGTAAGGGTTCATGTGGGTTCAAGAAGACTGCAGAAATCCCTGCAGGAGCTCACAGCAATCCCGACTTTAACTCACCATCTCCAGGAGTAGATGGTCAGAGGAAGATGCACTATCTTTGCTTTCCTGGTTTGTCATTATATCCATCACAAGTGAAGTGTGAACAAGGAGCATTACAAGCCCAGGGTCCTGGATATTATTCCAGATTGTTTTCTGTTCCAAAGTTATCAAGGATCCTTAGTCTTGTTCTAGCGCTAAATGGTCTCCATACTCATTCTTAAAGAGTCCTCATACATGACCATTCAGACCATCATCACACATACATCCAAAGAAGAGTAGATGTGGTCTTTGGTACTTTAAGATTCTCTACATTAAAGTGGCAAAGCAGACCAGAAGGATTTTGTGCTTTCAGGGTGACAACAGTGACTACTGATTTCAAACTCTGCTGTTTAGCCTGACCATGGCCCCCTCTGTGTTTTCAGATAGACAATGGTCACTACAAATTTCACACTCTGCTGTTTAGCCTGACCATGGCCCCCCAGAGTGTCCATCAGATTCATGTGTGTGGTGGCTGCAACCTCAGGATATAAGAATCAAAAGAGTTTCCTTTCCTGCATAAATGGTTTTTAGTGGTTGAGTCTAGGGATGGTCTCATTTGATAGCGGGGATATTTGCTTCCATATTCCTATGTCCTTGGAGATCACTGTGAACTTTGTAAAATCCCACCTGAACTCATCTGAGCAGCAAACATTCATAAGTTGTTCCTTAAATACCAGGCTACATATGTTCTGTTTACTCCTAGAATGACTACAGTTTGTCATCCTATGAAGTAACAGTCAGCACCTATCTCAGGCCCCTAGGCTTGATGACAGCCTTCATTCAGATGGTTCCTCATGGTGTGTACTGTAGGAGAGTTTTTCAATGAGCACTGATAATTCGGTGATCTAGTCAAGTTCTATTGGTCATTCAAAGATCTTCTGACATGCTGAACCTTCTCTGCAATCTGCTGCAAGGCAGGCCCTTTGTAGATCCTCCAGCAACAGGATCCATAAGAATAGCTCTATCATTTATAGGATAGAAGAGATCCCTGAAAGGATCATACAGTACAGAGTCTATAGTCAAACCAAGAAGCCAGATGACATATCAGTTAGAAATTAAAACAACACCCCTTACTGTTCAGGGACTGTGGCTGTACATACCTCTCAATCCCTTAGGCAGGAAATCTGGACAAAGTCTGAAATAATGAGTTGACAAAGGACCAAAAATAGGGACAGATTTTAAATATTTCTCTTATAAACTTAGGAAGTTGGAAGAATAACAGGATTTGTATTAGCATGCATTTTCTGAAGGATAAAAAGTTGGAAACTCAAATGTATGTCATTATTTATTGATTTCAGTCTTCACTGATTTGCCAGAAAAACGCAAGTTTTATAGGAACAGGCCAAAAGTATGTGACACAAATATGGACATTCTGTAAAAATCTGGACAGTTGAGAAGTGTGCTGTTGCATCTTTCTCCAGGACCCATTGCTATTGAGTCAAATAACATGGCATTAGTGTGTTACATCAGCAAGCTGTGGGGACCACATTTATATCACCTCTTAGGAAAGCAGTGAGAGTGTGGGAGAGAGCCTTTGAGAGCCGTCTGTTTATTTTCAGTGGTAACATCCTAGATGAGATCAACTCCCTCACCAACAAGCTGCATACATTCTAATGTCTCATAAATGGTCACTGAACTCATCAGCTGTGAAAAAACATATCAGAAATGGGGGATCCATTGTGCATGTGACCTGTTTATGTCATCTTCAGTAGCCAAGTACAGCCAGTCCTTCACTGTGATTCCATCTCTAGAAACCTCCCTCCTTGGACACATTAGCTCATCATTAGCTAGAAGTGAAAATTATATGGAGCTTACTGTGATGGATTTGAAGTCTTCTAAGACACTCAGTCTTGCTGGCTGGATTCTGCTGAAATCAAAGTCTGGTTATATTTGCATTCACAGTCTGTTGCATACAGAAACTTGCAGAATATACACTGATGAGAGAATATATTTTGCAGCATCAACTTTAGAGCAGTAACAAATAACGTTTTATGTAAACCAAACGGACTAACGTTGCAGCTTAAAGTACTGTTCCACTTTACTTCACATATAGTACAGATGATGTGAGAGATATAACATTTACCTCGAGACAAATGTATCTCTACCAATACCCCTAACATAACTGGATTCATACAGCTCTTTATATACAATTTTAGTCATGCACATACATATACATTTCCTCTTGGTATTCTATTTTGGAGAATTGCTCATCCTGTAGAAACAATACTAATTGTTGCAGATGCTGATGCAAACTGCTGACTTGATATTATTTTTAAGCTTCTTTGTTTAACAATGTCTTGTCACATTTTTGCTGAATTTATAAGAGGCTAGCTTTTCTGACAGTGTGAACATCCTGTATTCTATTTGGATCTTTGTATAAGAACATCTGTTCTTGTGCCAGTGCTGATAGTGTCCTGTTGTCCATGCAGAAAAACATGTTTTTAAGGAAACACATTGTCACAGTGTCATTGTCCATTGTTTAAAAGCAGATTTTGCATTTTTGCTCTTGCATACATCCTGTTTTTAAGTCTGTAAGGGAAAAATGTCCATTCAGCAGATTCCTTATTTTCCAAGCCATGGCCATTTAGTATGGATGCTGATCACATATTACTAAACTCTGTTTCTGCATTTAAGCAAGCTTTATTTTATACCTTATTTATGTTACATATTTGTAACAAAATTACTTACAACCTTAAAACCCCGTTGAGCATAATCTTACAATTCCTTCTTTTTATTTTAATGTACTCAAAACACTTTATACTGATATGTATTTTTGATAAGAAACAAAACCTTTAGTCTTCTTTTGATACAAGTCAAAATTCAATTTTACAATGACATCAAGTATTACTACCAAAACTGAATGTATCTAACAACTTTCTCTTTTGCAGACCATTCTATGAAAATATTTCATCAATTATGAGCTGTGTCTGCTTTAGTTTAACTTGATTAATTTATTCTTTTGCAATTACAGAATTTAATTTATGACTTAGAACTGTTCCATTAACTCTTTGCAACTGTTGAATTAACTATAAGAGACAAGAACCATGTGCTACTGCAAGCATTTATACACTGCTGAAAATATACAGTTTTAATGTCATTTTAACCGTAACATTGTGGTCATGTCTCTGAACTGCTGATTAACATCTTGGTAAAGTACTGAACTGGACTTAGAGAATAAATATTTGAATGCAATTATTTCAGTATATTTAATACTTGAGGATTTAAAAAAAAAACATGATTTATACACTAGAGAATGCTATGTACATATTAGTCCATTAGCTGTATGAGTACAATATTTCAATATAATTTTCCTCTAACTGGAGTAAAACCAGTGATATTACAACTTGACAAATTACTTTTTAACTTATTACAATGTATCCTGCACAGTATGTATTTATACAGACTGTTTGCTATTTATGCATTTTAATTTAGTAGGCACCCTGGACCCATTTTTTTAAATATGCCCCAGGATTCACTAACCTTTCGTGTAAGACTAAGTTAGTCTTACACGGAAACTGCAGTCTAAGAGTAAGACGGCAGCATGCCATGCATATTCATGAGTGTGCGCTGCCTCAACTCTAATTCTAACACGGAGCTTGCATGAGTGCAGGGGGCGTGTCGGACTGCCGAGCAGTCCAAAAATCCAGGCCCTGCAAGTCTCTCAATCGAGAAATGTCAACTTACATGAGTGAATCCGCACAAATGTGTACATACCCAACACTACACTCCCCTCATTCTAAACCCCTGTACAATTATAAAATGTAAAACTTTTATTTTTTTTTAATACTCCCGATATAGCTGCCCGTATTTGCACGTGTTTGCCTATTGCTTAGCTACAGTTAGCAGCATAGACACCGAAGAGGATAACAAGAAAAAAATATGCAAATTAAGGAAAATAGTGATAGTGCAGTGGTAGAGCCTTCGCACAAACAGGAGGCATTCCATGTTCGAGTCCTACCACTCCCCCTTCTATTTTCAGTAGGGAATCTGTATATAAAAATAATTCCTGACATTTATCATTGAAATTTTTGTAAAAAGCATTGAAATGGCTTATGTAGTAGTGAATGAATTTTATATATATATCTAAGAATGTGAAATGGTTATGCATACTGATGGATGCATAAGTAACGTATCTTAAACAATGTGAAACACTGCTAAGCAAAGTTAACCAGCATTAAGCATATTTAAATGTAATTGCTCATAGCTGAGCACTGCGTTAACTAGCACAAATGCTTTGTGCGTAGGTGCGCATCGCGCCAACTAGCGCAAACAGAGCATGGTTTGCGTGACATTGCGCATCATGCCAACTTGCGAAATGAGACTGCGCGAGTGTGTGCTTGTGTGCTCTTAGCTAAGTATTGCTAAGCTTTGCGCAAACACACGCAAACCCGCTTACAACTGCTTAAAAGTGCCTTAGTCACCCTGCATGTGAGGGCCCTTGTTCTGCTCAGCAGCAAAATAAAACACCTCTGTCAGTCTCGAACCGTGGACCTTGGACACACTAGACCGCATGAAGTACCACTAAGCTACAGTAGATATACAGCAGGTTGTTGCAGAAATAGATATATCATGCATCAGAATGAGTGAATGTAAAGGAAAAATAGGAATGCCATAACACAAAACCTGTTCTGTGGAACTTTACCAGCAGTTGTTGTGGAATTGCATTACATGACTGTGATAAGAGAACCAGCCATTCTAGCAGGAAATAATGTTACAGCAGCACTTTACAACCCCCACACAGTATCATAGCAGGACAAACAGTGGCATATCTGATTAGGGCAGAGGACATACATCCCAACTGTGACTATATTTCAGGGATGTCCCTGATTTTGAAACATATGTTAGCTGTGTCCCTCTGAATCTCCTGAAAAGTACTGACGTTAGGCAGAAAGGTGTGGTATTACACCTAATGAATAATGACAATATGTAGGAGTTAGACACCGCTTGTACTTCAGAAAAGGTGTAGTAATCCATATGCACTGGTTCTCTCGAAGTCTCACTTTTACCTACCTTTACCTCACTCTGTTCAAATATGTACCTAAGTGTTTCAGAGGCCTGGCCGAGGCAGAAACACACAGGCATATCAGCTTTACTGCTGTTACACACTGTGCAAATAGCTTTGGAAGGAGTTCCACAAGCATACCCCTATGTAGGAGTACAACACTGAAATACCAAAGGATGTTGCCATGTACTGGTAGCAAACGACTGTAACAATGCCATTGTACCAGTGCTGAAAAGGCCTGTGCATTGCACAGACAGAGAATAACAGCCTAACGTCTGGCTACCATCTGGATAGGTCCACAGTTGGGAACTATGCAGACAGACTACTTGCCTTGCTAAACTAACAGGTACACAGCAACCCTTTAAGTCCAGCAAGATAACATTCACACAATAGTACATAATGCTCTCTGTATGTCTGCATCCCCACCCAAATGTACAATATACCTGTGTGTTCAGGGTCTACCAAGGATGTAGGTAGGCATACTCAGTACTGGAATTGTCCAGTTTTCTTGAGCATCCTGTGCTAATGTCAACAATAAAAAAGCACAAACTGTGCAGAAGTGAGTACATTAATATTCACATTATAGCAGTTCACAAACAGTTCATGTGCCAAATGAATACATCTCAATAACTACTTTTGTATGGCAGTTAATTGTATAAGTAGAAAAGAAACTACATACTCCCATGTATCTTGTGTTAGCATTTTAGGGGTGAGTACAATTCTACACTGACAACTGTGTACTGGAAGTGGCAACATTCAGGTCTGAGTACAACATTTAAATCACTGGCTACACCCCTAGCTTCAGATATAAGAACTATACCAACCTTCTTTCTTAAACAACGGTGTCCACAGCAAACAAGCATGGGCCCCACTTTGGAAAGCTGAAATGGCTACGCCTACCTGACTTAGCAATTTATAGCATTGGGTTGCTATGACAGTGAGTACTGCAATTACCACACAGCAGGCTGCATGCAATTACCAAATGGTGGCTACCAATTGGTGCAGAGGCCATCACATGCACATGTGCAGATACCTATAAAAGCAGGCTATACTTTCTGCCCACACACATAATCATTCCATTGCAGATATTGAGAGAGAGAGAGAGTGAGACAGGGACAGAAACAGAGAGAGAGAGAGAGACACACACACCCACATCAACAGAAAAAAAAAAAGCCAAAGACACATGGAATGTAATACTACCAACACATACAAAGGAAAGGTATGTAACAGATATGTATTTACTGGCATGTAGTAGATGTTTTTGAAGAGTACTCTACATACTTTGAATCATCCATATGTGGCAGCAGTACGTATCTATGCACAGATGCCCTGCATAACTACTGCCATGGACAAATCAGTGTGTAGATGTGTGCAGTGGGACATAACTGTGACATATGTAGCTCAGCATTAAATGTCAAACATCTGATCCATGTTATCTGTGTTCTGTACAGTAGTGTGGACAATGGCTGTTTGGGGGAGTAGCGCATACAGCTATATAAACATGGATGTGACAGAGTAACACATGCATGATAATCATATTAACATGTAGCTTAGCATTGGCAACTGCTGTACCAGGCTAGTATGCTAATCTAGCATTTGCAGCTATATGTACACCCTCTAATATTACTGTGTGCTCACATGTGACACCTGTTCATGTTGCAGCAAGGCCCAACAGGTCAGCCGTGAGGTCCAGGGACTTACAACAGTGTGGACCTTGTGTGTGTATGGCACACACATATGGAGAGATATATCTGTGTCAGATATATTAACATCTGTACATGTGCATAGAGCAAGGGACATACTGCAACTGTTTGTGAAGGGAGGACATATATATGTTGGTGAAGGTTATGTACATATTTGTATGTAGGTTGTAGTGTGTGGCAAACAAGACAGCATACGGTGCTGGTATATGACATTTGGTGGTTAAATGCTGTGGGTGTGATTTGTTAAGTTTGCAGTGTTGCAGCCAGTGAGGCCTGCTAAAGCTACACGGGCTGAGAACACCTTCAATGCATTTCGCACAAGACTGTGCAATATTATTACATAACTGGATAAACAACAAGCTGCTGAGGATAGGCTCCAGAGTCCTACACAAGCATAAAGGATATGAAGAAATCTTAGCTGAGCAGTACTACTTTATTATAACTCAGTTCCTTCACATAATTGATATTCCCACCATGAAAGATGGAATGTTTATGTGCCTATATGTATATCTATATGTACACCAATGGATGTTTATATGTATGTGTATATATATATATATATATATATATATATAGAGAGAGAGAGAGAGAGAGACAGAGTCATATTTACTGCGACAAATGCCTGGTGACAAAGCCATGGCCTCAAGCTCAATGTCGAAAAAGCATTGGCATCCCTTTTGGTAAAAACTCTGTACCCATGAACTACCACATAGGTGGTAGTCTACTTAACACTGAAAGTGTGATAAGAGACCATGGGACACAGGTGGACAGTAGTCTCCCCTTTGATAATCACAGTGCCACACTAGTCATGTAATCTGTCTACGTGGCACACCTCATCACAAAAGGTGTGTCATCCAGGGGAAAAAGAGGTCATTGTTCCCCTCTACTCATCACTCATAAAATCCATCATAGAGTACAATGCCCCTTTTGGTATGTACCTCACAAGACGTCTACAGCAACTGGAAAGGCCACAGACATACCTCACAAAGAGTATTACCGGCCTCAAACAGATGCCCTATGCAGACCGTCTCACAAAACCACAGCTAGACTGTGTTGCATATCACCTATCCAGAGGTGACCTCTGCCTAACATACAAAGCTATGTCAAACCCAGAGCTGTTGGACATGCTCCACGTAAACAGGTCACAATCCCTATGAGCTACATGCTCTAGGGACCTAAACCTTGTCACCTCAATAAACAGAACATGCTGGAGGGATAGATTCCTATCTCAGAGACATCCCATACTCTGGAACAAACTACCTATCAATAGCAAACAAAGCTCCTCATTAGCACTCATCATGAGTAATCTTGATGATTGGATGGGAGATAGGAAATACACCCCGGGAATCACCTCTGTGGCTCTGCTTGACAGGGGCACATGAAATTAAATTACTTGGGTGGCAAAGGCCAGGGTACCATCTGCCTAGGCCTCTATAGGCCCTAGGGCCAATAGCCTATTACCTACCTATGAACCGATACACACCCACATGTACTTGTTGCAATAATTGCTATGTGAGGTTGATTGAGTGTGATGGTGAATGTGTTGGTGAATGTGTCAAAGTTGTGTATATGTGGGATAGCTTAGTGGGAAACTATTTCTGTGATGGTATTTTGTGTCCTAGCTCTGATCCCAGCAAAAGATGTGTATGCTATTGCTAGGCAGAAAAAGCAGTATGGTATACGGTCTGACGTAGTCCCTTGGTATTAACTGGTGTGTGCCATTGGAGGCTAAAGCAGTACATGTATGCTTATTGATTGGTACTGCTGGTGAATCCAAATCCTGTATGAACTGTAGTACTACCTGAAGCTGTAGACCTAAACAGCACAGTATGGTGTATGTCCACATTGCTTGGAACCACTGTTTTGTGTGTTCCCTGTAGTCCTCACAGATTACATACCTCAGGCATAAGGTTTAGTAAGTACTGACACACAGTACTGTATGGTACACACGTAAAGCTCATCTGGGTTGCCATACCTTTGTGTCTTGTATATATGTCTGATGTGTGTGTGGGTATGCCTGTAACATGCCCTCGGTCACATGTGTGTTACAGGATATAAGTGCGTATCTAGCAACATGTATAGTCTAGTACAGCAGTATGCCACCTATATTCATGAATGTGCGCATATTTTAGGCAGGGGTTTGCCATCAACAACTAGTGTAGTATACTGGTAATACTGTAACTGGACTTTACAATCATTGCAATGGATGACATATTTCTTTATGCATTAGCTTGATATATACCTCCTGTGGCTAGATGGTGCATTGTGTCACATACAGAGTGCCATGCACTGTTGTATAGTCTTACATAGTGGTTTCTCTTTGTTGCTGTGCAGAACATGGTTTAATATATACAGCGTGCCAGGCACTGTCAGGCAGTTGTGGGTTGAGCACTGATATGTGGTATTGAAAGTGTGTATCCTCTGACAGCCAATAGGTTGCTATATATATGGCAGTTCAGTGATATCTGTACTGTAGAATGTTGTGTGCCACATGACTTGCTCACACATATTGTTTCATTGTCTTCCAGGGTTCATGGCCCACCATCGCAACCGAAGCTATAGTCCTGCTGAGGATGACGTCATAACAACCAGTCTGGTTCAGCACTACAGACTGCTTTTCTCAAGAACCAGCCGGGACCAGCATGAGCGGACTGCACTGTGGCAAGATGTTGTCCGTGGGGTAAATGACATAGGCATGCATAACCGGACATATGAGCAGGTACGCCACCACTGCAGTGATTTAATGTCCAGCAGCATGCATCTGATGTCCGTAGACAACAGCTTGCCACAGGTGGTGGGGTTACCATCCATCCCCCCTCACCAGAGTGGAGGAGCTGTTCCTGAGCCTGGTGGCTCCTGGCCAACAACAACAACAGAAGACATGTATCATCATGGAGGCAGGAGCCACCCAGCAAGTTCACATGGAACGTGCAGGTAACATGGCATATCTGTAGACTACTGTTACCTCTATTGGTAGATCATACATATGTGAGATGTGTACTGTGTAGTTAGAAGATGTGGAGCCTGGTGTTAGGCAATACTGATAATTTGGAACATAATCTGTAGGCCTGTGACTGTCAACTGTTGTACTACTGTAAGATTGCAAACCCACAGTAGCAATGCCACAGTTGTTGCCACTGACAAACTGTCTCATATCCTTGTAGGTCCCTCTGGTGTGACAGCAAGGCAGCAGACTCATGCTGATGAGTGTGTTCTACATTTAATATTGCAAATAAAATGTGCATGTCATAGGTGAGGTGTAGGCCATGTACACATGTAACACACCTAGGCATAATGCATGCTGTGCATGTTTGCTGTGAGACTATGCACATCTCAGTAATGTGAGTAGCTGCCTCAAACACATGCAATACACAGAGCATCCCAAACAATTGTGGTTACACTGTAGTGGACATTGGATAGGCAGAGTCGATACACATGCACACAACATCTCTCCTTTGATAATCACATTTCTAAAGGTATTTGGAAATCCCTCGGTGGATCACATAAGCAATAAGGGGTCCGCATGCATATCCACAAAGGTTGTTGTACACCTATAATGAATAGCCATCATTGACAGACTTTGCTGCGTTTGAACAGGTTTCAAATATACCTCAGGCATAAACCCTCACTCACACTATTCAATAGAAACTGTAATGAGTGTGTGTGACATGGATGACCTAGGCCAGGGATCACTGCAGTGGCTCGGCTTGTCACAAGCATACAAATGTGACCTCAGGTCTGTAAAGCAGCAGCAGCACACCCTGGCAAAGATAACAGATGTGTTAATGGAGAAAGCAGGGTTCCCCCCTATGAAATAATCGAGGTCACATGTATGTATATGTAATTGCCACACAGCTACCTGACATGTGTAATGCACATATTCTTGTCATTGTGATATGTCATACAGTAGTAAAAGCAAAACCCACGACACATTGATCAACAGTGCCACACACAGTCACCAAGTGCAGGATTCCAACCCCTACCTAACTACGTTATTATACTACAGCAGTACGCATTTACATGACATGCTATACACATAACTGGAAGTTCTTATTTCCACAGGTATATTTGTAGGATGGTGACATCATCCAACCTGACAAAGGTGAGAATACCACTTTGAATGTGTTGTTGTAGTCTCCAAAAAGGTTGCTCCTTTCCAAGGGGAGACACACACACACTCTCATATAGTTGTCAGTTGCAGGATTCAAACCCCTACCTAACTATATTATGGTACTACAGCAGTACGCATTTACATGACATGCTATACACATTACTGGGAGTTCTTCTTTCCACAGGTATATTTGTAGGAAGGTGACATCATCCGACCTGACAAAGGTGAGAATACCACTTTGAATGTGTTGTAGTAGTCTCCAAAAAGGTTGCTCCTTTCCAAGGGGAGACACACACAGACTCTCATACAGTTGTCAGTTGCAGGATTCAAACCCCAACCTAGCTACGTTTTGGTACTATAGCAGTACACATTTACATGACATGCTATACACATTACTGGGAGCTCTTTTTTCCACAGGTATATTTGTAGGATGGCGACATCATCCGACCTGACAAAGGTGAGAGTACCACTTTCAATGTGTTGTAGTAGTCTCCAAAAAGGTTGCTCCTTTCCAAGGGGAGACACACACACAGACTCTCATGCAGTTGTCAAGTTGCAGGATTCAAACCCCTACCTAACTATGTTATGGTACTACAGCAGTACGCCTTTACATGATGCACTATATACATTACTGGGAGTTCTTCTTTCCACAGGTATATTTGTAGGATGGTGACATCATCTGACCTGACAAAGGTGAGAATACCACTTTGAATGTGTTGTAGTAGTCTCCAAAAAGGTTGCTCCTTTCCGAGGGGAGACACACACACACAGTTGTAGGATTCAAACCCCTACCTAACTACGTTATGGTACTACACCAGTACACATTTACATGCCACACTATACACATTACTGGGAGTTTTTCTTTCCACAGGTATATTTGTAGGATGGTGACATCATCCGACCTGACAAAGGTGAGAATACCACTTTGAATGTGTTGTTGTAGTCTCCAAAAAGGTTGCTCCTTTCCAAGGGGAGACACACACACACACTCTCATACAGTTGTCAGTTGTAGAATTCAAACCCCTACCTAACTATGTTATGATACTACAGCAGTACGCATTTACACTACGCGCTATACACATTATTGGGTGTTCTTTTTTCCACAGGTATATTTGTAGGATGGTGACATCATCAGACTACACAAAGTGTGTACATTAGGTGGGCTACATAGATGGTATTTCTAAACACTTTGGCAATGTGATCATCAAAGGAGAGTGTACTGTCTACCTGGGTCCACAGGTCCATAATTACATTCTCTGTACATACTGGATTACCACCTATGTGGTAATTTGTCTACACTTTGTTTTATCCAAAGGGATATCTCTGCATTGTTTGGCATTCTGCTTGAGGGCATTGTTTGACACCAGGTATCTGTCTCTGTAAGACCCTTCTGGAGGATGTCTGTGTCAGCCGTAGAGTCGATTATGGACCACAGTTGGCAGTCATCTGCAAACTCATTCAGCCATACTCCTCCCATGCTTGCCTGTACCTCTGAGCAGTATCTACTGAACAGGTTGGGTCCCAGGACCAGGACCTGTAGGATGCCATTTGTGAGTGGCTTACAGTCGGACATGGCACATGCAACTCTGAACATGTGTGTTCGATCTGTGAGACAGTTGGCCACCCATCCTGTGACATGGGTGTTAATGTTCAGGCTGGTAAGCTTGTCCATGATGCCAGAGTGGGGAATGGTGTCAAAGGCCTTAGTGAGGTCCAGGTGGGCTGTGTGGCCTACGTTCACCTCCATCTATGTCCTTGGTAACTGTTTCAAGGATGTGAACTAGGTTTAGGGGGCAGGATCTGCCTTTAACTAAGCCAAGTTGGGTAGAGTCCAGTGTCTGTGGTTTCCCAATGTATCTGTTTATGGGTTCCATGATAATCTGCTCCATAGCTTTACAGACCAGGCTGTGTAGGCCTATAGGGCAATAGTTTCCAGGTTCTGTTGTGGCAACACCTTTGTGGAGCTGGATGGCTGTTGCTGTATGCCATTCTTTGGGTACATAGCCTGTGGTATGGTTGAGTCTGGACAGTGAATGTAGGTGAGGGTGTAGTTCCTTTTGGGGCTGGTGTAAGACGCAGCCTGGCACACCATCCAGACCCATTGATGCTGTGTTCGTAGCTTTGGAGAGTGCTGTTTCTACCTGCATGTCCATGACGTCTGGGGCTGTGCATTCTTCTGGGATGGACACAGGTCCTTTTGATGGGGGGGTTGCACTGCACTTGTCCACCAGGATGTGGCCAATGTCAGTTGGTCCAGTGTATGTTTTGCCACTTTGCAGTGGCTGACAGCATATTTGTGAGTTGCCACCTACATGTTTGGTATAGCTAACGAAGGATTTGTGGTGGTGATTCTTACATTCCTTGGCATTTTGTCTTTAGAAACTGGCCTTGCATTATTTTATGAGCAATCATTGTGTCTTCCTAATACTGATCAGTGATGCCTTTCCTTTTGTGATGTTTACCTTATCATGTGTTAGTTTTCTCCTTCTGTTGTATAGTTTATTTATGGGCAACAACCACTGGCTTGGTGTCTTCCTTTTGGAGGTGTGCATCTTGGTTTTATTTGGGATGTCTCGATCCATGCATCCCTGTAGATGCTCATAGAATGCACTTGTAAATGGTGCTGAGGATTGTATAGCATTATCCTATAGCAAGGGGGCTTTGGAACTTTACACTTTGGTCCTGAGAAGTGTGCATTTTGCTTTCGCAATGTCTTCACAGTGGTTTACTTGACTGGGGGGGGGGGATGTGGATGTCCACTGTGATTACTTTATGATCTGTATTACCAGCAAGGGGTTTATCTCTGTTGCGGAACACTGGTACCCCATGTTGGTGATGCTCCAGTCCAGTACGTTGTCACCTCTAGTAGCCATGGTGGCCAGCTGTTCCAGGGCATTTGAGTGTTTACACTCTAGGAAGCATTGGGCAACAGACATTGTACACCAGTAATTATCTCGGTCAATGTTTGAGTAGTTGTAATCCCCTCATATAATGCTGTTTGGTAGGACCTTTATATTTTCCACTGTTCTCAGGAATACTGAGTGAGGATCCTGAGACATGGTAGGTGATCTGTAGCAGCTTACAATGTGATAAGCAGCTTTGCCCAATGTGACTTGCACTTGCATGGTCTCCGAGGCCTCATGCTGTGCCACTGACCTGGAGGTGTGTGTATCCATAAGGTAAGTGGATACACCCCTTCCTTCTGTATTTCACTCTGGGTTTTGGGTCTGAGGATCAGAGGTATTGTGAGTGTTTTACGTGGGGCATGTCCAACAGCTCTGTGTTTGACATAGCTTTGTATGTTATGCAGAGATCACCTCTGAGTAGGCAATATGCAAGACAGTACAGCTGGAGCATTTACAGATGGTCTGTGTATGGCATGTATGTCAGGCCACCAGTGCTCCTTGTGAGGTATTTCTGCAGGCTTTCCAGTTGTTGTAGATGTCTTGTGAGGTACATAGCAGAAGGGGCGTTGATGGTCACCCTCTTACACACATCTGTGCACATCCATCTTTGCCTTATTATACTGTGTTCCCCCTACATATATATATATATATAGGTACATAGGTAGGTAATAGGCTATCTGCCTGAAGGCATATATTAGTATGGCCAGAGTGTGCAGCTATCTCCACCCATGGTGTTAGTTCCCTAGGCCACTGTGTAGTAGAGCTGATGAAGTGCTGCCTGGTGTGACACTTCAGTTTCACATACACTCATCAAGGCTTCTCTGGAAGAGTGTCAGTGAGGGACTCGGCCTTCTGTTGGTTGGGAGCCTGTTCCAAAGCAAGGGACATCTGTGAGGTAGTACTGTATCCCTCCAACATGTTCTATTTAATGTTGTGATGATGATATCCCTAGAGCATGTGGTACAGTGAGCTTGGGTTTACTACAGATAGTGCATGTACATCAGTTCTGCATTGGACATGGACCTGTCTGTTGGGCAGAGATATCATGAGTAGACAGTATGCAACAGAGTACAGATTGAGTTAAATTCAGTCATGTTGCATGGGGCAACTGTTTGAAGCCAGTAATCCTCTTGTTGAGGTACTTCAGTGCTCTTTCCAGCTGCTGAAGGTGTCTAGTGAGATGCATTGCAACTCTGATGTGGTACTCTCATACAGGTCTGATGACTGATGGGCACAGGGAACCTGCTTTGACCTACATGCAAAGACTTTGGCGGTTTGTGGGAACACATAGCATGTATTTCTAACCACTTTGTGAATGTGTTTCTGGAAGTGGAGATGACTATCCACATGTGTCCATATCAACTCCATATTTATGGTGTTGGCACCTATGTGGTATTTGTATGACTGTAGCTCGGGGCCATAATCCTGTCACCACATCTGTCTGACTGTGAACCTTTATAAGGATGTCTCTGTTGTTCCAAACATCGGGTATGACAACATTTGCGCAATCAGCCACAACCTTTGCTAAACACAGACCTCATGTGTTTGACTGTATATCTGAAGAGCATACACCAGACAGGTGGGGTCTCATGACTGAGCCATGGGGAACAGCAGTTGTTACCAGCTTGAACAAGTGACCACATTTCTTACCTTGTGGGATCTATCTGTGCCCCATTTGGCAATCCATCAGATGACATACATATTTATGCACGGGTTGTTGATATTGTGGATATGACATGTGTCTGGGATGTTTGCAATGGGCTTTACAAGGTCTATGTGGGACATGTGTAGCTCATTTCATTGCTGTATGTCCTGGGTGGCTGCTTTGAAAACAGTGTAGCAGGTTTGGGAACCATGATCTGCCCCTGAACAAACCAATATGGCTAGGGTTGGGTGTTTGTAGGCTCCTAATACCTTTGTTTATGAGGTCCATCATGATGGACACCATGGCTTTGCAGATAAGGTTTAATAGGCTTATAAGACAATAGTTCCCATGGTCTGTTGTGCACGAACACTTGTGGAGTGTGCCAAACGTTGCTGTAACCCATTCAACAGTTTCATATCCTGTACAGAGGGTGAGGCTCAACAGACTGTTCAGGTGCAGGGTCTGTTTGTTCTGGAGTTCACTTATGACACAACTAGGGAAACAATGTAATCCCATAGACAGCATGTTTTCATGTTTGGAAGGAGCTGTTTACCCATTCTATATGTGATATCTGTGCTTTCACAATCTCCAGGTATGATGATGGGGCCTTTTCTCAGTGAGAGGGGGGTATGTATGTATGAGCCTGTCTGACAGGATGTTGGCAATGTCAGTCATTTACAGTTTGCACTGACTCAGGACATATATGAGTGTACATTGCTATTTATGACATAGCGGAAGGAAGCGTCATGGTTCTCTATGGACTCCTTCACAGATTATTTTGCCAGAACATGGACTGGATAATGTTTGGAGTGCACATTGTTTATTGATGATACTGATCAAGGGTTTATTGATCTTCTTTGCTTTTTCACTTTCTGTGAACAACTTAAGTACTTGTGGTACATAGTTTGATTATAACAGGGTTCCAATATATTATATGTGTCTGTTTTCATATAACTGTGCACAAGGCAGGATTGGTGAATAGTGACAGGTTCCTGGGGTAAAGCATTCAACTGACAGATATGTGTGGCCCACTGCCGTACTCAGACATGGCCTAAGTGTGTGAGCATGCCCAGTATGACCTTTCAGTATGTTGTTGCCTGACATTTGGTTCGTTTATTTAAGTGTGTGAGCATGTCCAGTATGACCTTTCAGTATGTTGCTGACTGAAATCCACTACATTTGTTGAAGTGTGTGAGCATGCCCGGTATAGACATTTATACTATATGTGTGTGGAAAATCAGGTTGTATTTTTACTGCAGGGCTCACCTTTGTGTCATAAATCAACAGGGATCATGCTGTGCCTGCAGGGCTTCCTTGAGACACTTTGCATAGACTTATCAACATTTCTACATACAGGGGGGGACAGCTATTCTTTGTATATTTCTACCCGGGGGCACACCTGATTGTTACTGTGGGTTTACATAGGATGAGGGGTTCACCTGACACTTATACACATTTGCTAGGCCTGCACTGCTATGTAAGGTACACCATTTCAGTCTGTACTTACTTGAGGCATACTGCTGTACTACAGATCTTAGCGTCCAATGTCACGTATATTAGATTGCGACTTCATAGCCTACCCAACCCACATCACACCGCCTGGCCTGCTGTTCTCTGTCTGCATAGGCCTGTGGGGAAGGTTACCCATATGCTTCTTTAGGGGCATGATACAGCATTTTTTTGTGTTTGCATTAGTGTACAATTGTCCTGCTGTGTGTGTGCCAGTGAAATGCTGTCATGGCTTAGTGGTTCAGTACTGTGACTATAGTGCACAGTATCCTGGGTTCGAGCCCTGTCACTGCTTTTTATTTTCATGCTGGGCAGACCAGACTGTTTAAGGAACAGTAAAGCAAATATGAGCATGTTTACCTGACTTTGCTCAACTTTGCCCGACTTTGCCCGACCTTGCCCAACATTGCTCAACGTTGCCCGACGTTGCGCTAGTTAGCGCGGGCAATTTTGTTTACATATACTAAATAGTGGTAAAAGCTGCTTAGCACTGCTTTATATTGCTTAAAACATGGCAATCATGCCTCAGGTGGTGCTGCAGGGCTGCCTATGTTGGATGCACATAGTACACTCCCTATACATGTTTGAAAACAGGTAGTGTCAAGTTAGGCGTCCCTTTTATTTTATGTGCGAGTCAGAGAGGTATCATTTCCAGGGTTCCTACTGAGCCAGTGTATGTGCTATGCGTTGCCTCTTTGCCAAGGCCAAGGCATACTGGGCACGCCTTCTTCTGCCTACTGGGGCAGGCTCAGGTTGTTCCTCCTCCGAGTCACGCTCTGCCTGTGATGGCCTTGGCAATGGTGGGGGGCTGTTTGGCCCTGCCCCATGCTGTTCCTGCTGCAGCTGTTTTTGCAGGATCATATTGTGTAGCATGGCACATACCATGACAATTTGGGTACATGTAGTTGGTGAGTACTGTAAGGCTCCACCAGGTGTCCAGGTACCGGAACTGTGACTTGAGCATCCCAAACACACGCTTGATTACATTTCGTGTTTGTGCGTGTGCCTCATTATGGAGTTCTTGTTCAGGTGTGTGTGCATTTCTGATGGGTGTCATCAGCCACGGCTCCAGTGCGTATCCAGCATCCCCCACTAGGTGACCGTCAGGGATGTCCCCATTGGCAAATCTCTGGTACAGATGCATCAGATGCCAGATATGGGAATCGTGGTAGCTTCCAGGGCAGCCAGCACACACATTCAGTATTATGCCCTGGGCATTGCACACGACTGGGCAGTTGATGGAGGGGAAGCCGTTGCAGTTGATGTAGGCCCTACCCTGCTCACTGGGTGGTGCTTTGATGTGTATGTGCATGCAGTCCATTGCACCCACTACCTCAGGGTATTCTGTTATTTGCTGGAAAAGACACATATTACTGGCCAATGCCTCACGGGAATTGGGGAAATATACATGATCACCGACATGTGCTGACATGGCATTCAGGAACTGGTGCAGTACCCTGGATGCTGATGTCTGTGAAATCCCCATCATATCATCAGTTGGTCTCTGGAAGGTACCTGTTGCTAGTATTCTTAGGCCAACACATACCTTGGTTTTCACTGGGATGGGTTCCCCTCTGTTGGTTCTGTGTGTGAGGCATGGCCTGCATAGCTCAACAATTTGCTGCAGGAGGTCTTTGTCCACTCTATAGCGCTCCACTATCTCCAGCTCATGTAGCACCTGGTAGGTTACCCTGGGTCTGTACACTCTTCTCCGTCTCCTCACTGTGGGTTGCTCAGCAGCATTCACAATGGCACCACCCTCAGCATCTTGCACATGTTGGCTTATGATAGCAATGGCAGCCCCTAACATTTTTTTGTCTGAGTTAAGCTTTTTAAGTTTTCATTCTTTGTGCAGTGTTGCAGTGTGCTTGAGAAAAACATGGGGGAATGTTCTTTGCAGAGTTTTAAGTGCTGGGCTGGGCTAGTGTACTGCCTGTGTAATTGGCTGATTCTAATTTATTTCACCTGGCAGTTCTGCTAGTTCTCCTTGGTTAACTTCCTACTACTTTTCCTTCCTTTTCCCTTTCTGTTTCCACAAGGGGCAGTGCCACGAAAACAAGCGCAAACACGTGCACACATGCACGCACACAAGCTTACATGGGCTTACAGGTGCACAAACACGCGCACACGGTGTAAACACGTTTGCAAGAAGTTTCAGATATATCCACGGTGTACACCTTTGGTTTCTGGGTTTCAGCTAGGACAACAGTAGACACGCCTCTTCCAATCCTGAGCAACTCAGAGCAAACACAAGCCACTCTGCTCCAATAAGCTTACAGTCTTTCATACATACCCCCTCATGATGTCACCTATCTTCTACTCTACTACTCTCCTACTCCTACACTTACACTCTAGGGACATGGCTCACATTCCAGGGAACATTGGGATTCACTATCCTTATCCTCATTTGCATAGGATTGCCTACTAATGCTTGGTTACATCTCTCAAACTGAGCTTCACCCCTTAGCAACCACTACTCAGTAGCCATGTTGTCTTCAGCCTGCCATTCACCTGCATGGCAGAATAAACTTTTTATTAAAAATGCCTATTTTTGGCTATTTTTTAATTATTTTCTGGTTTTTAAAGTGCCGCACGTTTGTGCAGTGCTGCACTATGCTTAAACATCGGAGATCAGGGAAAAAATAAAAATTAATTTTTATTAATTTTCAACCTATAAAAATGCCATTGGCCTTATATTTGGCCATTGGCATGCTTCCTCAACTGGATGCATCCTTTAGTTGGAGCTGTCATAGCTCCGTTTAGCTATTTGCAGAACGGTACTCCGTTACTAACGGAGTACATTTCTGCAAATGACACTGCTCTTCCACAGACAGGTTAGTGGTTCCTGGACTGCAAATTTACCTCATTTGCATACATTTCAGCAGCAAATGAGGTAATTTGCATACCATAACACTGTCCGTGCAAGAGTAGTTTTAGGAGCTCTCATGCCCGCCCCTGCCGGCTATTGCTGAATCGCTCGACAGACATATTGCCTGTCTGACATCTTGCACTACTCTTAGACTCCGTGTAAGCCTTTGTGAATCCGGCCCCTTATCTTTCCAACATTTCCTGTAACTATTTATTCAGTCTAGGAAGGTCTGAGCTCACAAACTATACTCTATAAACTATAGTTAATTCTTTTGGCATTTTTCCTTTAATTTGATTGTGATTTGCATAACTATGCATTTATACATTACAATTAGCTTACATGGATTTCAGTATTTTTTTATTTTATTTATCTGCTCTGCCATTTATTTTACAAAGACTGTTTGACTAATACCATCTGTGATTTTATATCCTTTTAAAATTCAGAACTTTAATTGTTTGGTGTTACTATACAATTATAAAAAAATTGTAAAAAAGCAAAATAGATATTAGCTTAACTAACACGTTTATATTTACATTATTTATATTTGCTGTTGTCTGCCTTTTGCTTTTGTGCATTGTAAACAAATGTACTCTAGATGAAAAGAACATACATGCATGCCTGTCTTGTATCTGTATATCTTTATACAAACATGTCAGTCTTGTGTCTACTCTTATTAACTATTTTTATTTAATTTTATGCACTAGAACTGTTTTGTGTAACTATTTTTATTTAATTTTTATACACTAAAACTGTTGTGTACCTTTTGACTATGCTATTAGCTTAGCAGTTATATACTGTACTACTGATAAATGTCTTGCTTTAACTGAATGAAAGTAAAACATTTGAAAATGATTTGTCCAGGCATCAGATCCTACCATCCTACCATGTATGTTTAACCATTTTCAAAACATAAACATAAAATAAAATATATTTCTTTTGCACAGATTAGCTGTGTATGCAGGAAGTTCCCAGTCTCTGTCAGTTCAGCTAATTTATTTCCTTTATCCTGCAACTGCTGTTGAAGAATTTCCTTATAGTCTGCCTGATATGTCTCAGGACCCTGTTCTGTTGAATCTGAAACTCCTAAGCACTTTTGAAAAGATGTATGTATAACTTGTCTAAGCTTCCTGAACTCATTGTGTCTGTCTTTTAGAAGTTTATTACATTCTTTTGTAACAAAATGTACTAGAGGTTATATCAGTAACTGATTTGACTGATGTTGCAACTCTGAAATAAACCTTTTACATCTGGTGACAGAACATAACTGTCCAACATCTGAATATAATAGAAACACTTTACCCTTAGTTAATTCTTTATCATGAACAGATCTGTCTTCATAGTCTATTTTTTTAGCAATATGATGCAATACTTTTTTATGGCATAATACACAAAGTGCAGTTTTTGTTGAAGCACACAATAAACATTTGTCATATTCCACATGGTTTTCTTTGAGATGCCAGTCAAATATTGTAATACATTTACATAATGCCTTACTATCAACCTGCCCTAATAAGGTTTTACATTTACAAATGTGCTGTGTATACCAACATTGCAATTTACTAAAGTTTGGTTTACTCTTGCATGAATTATAAATAATATCCATACTGTCTAATAACATCCAAACTGTCTAATAATATACAAATTGTCTAATAGCATCCACACTAAAATGTGACCCAGAAAAAAGTCTTACCAGTTAGCAAGAAAACAGGTGATCAGGCTGTTGTTGCAGATGGCTGGAAATTTTTCAGAGTCACTTGAGAAGCTGGTGAAGTACAACAGGCAGCGGACTGCTGTACAAGTAGATATCCACCTTTTCTTGGAGAATTTATGGCACTGCGACTTTCTTGAACTAGTCTCACTCCGGATTTTAGACTTCTAAAAAACTTTACTACTACAAGCTGCATAAACTGGAATACTTATGTTTAGAATTTACATGTTAGTTACTGCAATTTGACTGAAGTGACCCTCTGCAGGGCTTACCATCACTCCCCCTGTGTTTGAATGCAGATTTTAGGTTCAAATGCAGGCTAGCTTGCCATTGAAAAATTATATGGTGCTGCTGTGATGGATTTGAAGTCTTCTAAGACACTCAGTCTTGCTGGCTGGATTCTGCTGAAATCAAAGTATGGTTATATTTGCATTCACAGTCTGTTGCATACAGAAACTTGCAGAATATACACTGATAAGAGAATATACTTTGCAGCATCAACTTTAGAGCAGTAACAAAATAACTTTTTAAAATAAAACAAATGGACTAACGATGCAGCTTAAAGTACTGTTCCACCTTACTTCTCATATAGTACAGATGATGTGAGAGATATAACATTTACCGCGAAACAAATGTGTCTCTACCAATACCCCCTAACATAACTGGATTCATACAGCTCTTTGTATACAATTTTAGTCATGCACATACATATACATTTCCTCTTGGTATTCTATTTTGGAGAATTGCTCATCCTGTAGAAACAATATTAATTGTTGCAGATGCTGACGCAAACTGCTGACTTAATGATATTATTTTTAAGCTTCCTTGTTTAACAATGTCTTGTCACATTTTTGCTGAATTTATAAGAGGCCAGCTTTTCTGACAGTGTGAACACCCTGTATTCTATTTGGATCTTTGTATAAGAACATCTGTTCTTGTGCCAATGCTGATAACAGTGTCCTGTTGTCCATGCAGAAAAACATGTTTTTAAGGAAACACATTGTCACAGTGTCATTGTCCATTCTTTAAAAGCAGATTTTGCATTTTTGCTCTTGCATACATCCTGTTTTTAAGTCTGTAAGGGAAAAATGTACATTCAGCAGATTCCTTATTTTCCAAGCCATGGTCATTTAGTATGGATGCTGATCACATATTACTAAACTCTGTTTCTGCATTTAAGCAAGCTTTATTTTATACATTATTTATGTTACATATTTGTAGCAAAATTACTTTCAACCTTAAAACCCTGTTGAGCATAATCTTACAAGAAGGGTCTGGTTTATGCCTTTCCTCTCCCAGTCAGCATGAAATTCTTCCTTTAAGATGAAATGGTCAAGAAATAAAGTTAATTAGCATGGTACCTTACTTATTGAAATAAGTTTGACTTGTGTTATTATGCCAGTTTCAAATGGCCTGTCCATTTCACCTGCCTGATAATTCCCAGTTGTTAGCACACCCATTGGGCAAGGCAGCAACCATAGTCTGACTGTCCCAATGTCTAACAATAGAAACGATATACAAAGGCAGATAGAAAAACCTATCAATTTGGGTTATGGGTCAAATAATAGACCCATACTCTGCCCTGGTTGTTACAGTTCTGGCCTACTTTCCCAAAGTCTGTAATACTGGTCTCAACCATTCTTTGCTTAAACTGCACTTAGCAGCCATTTCAGGTTACCATGTGGGTCAGGCCTCACAAAACCTGGCATCATTAAAGTTACCATGGCCTTTATAGGGAGCTTTTCTGCTCAGGCATCCATCATGGGATTATGTCCCACTGTGGGATGTATATCTCATGACAATATTATTGGTCACTGTATACCACCTCTTTTGAGCCTGTAGCACTTCCATAGCTTAAATTCTTATCTTGGAACTACATTTTACTGGTGGCTATTGCATCAGTCAGATATATTTCAGAGCAACAGGCACTTTCAGTTTCTCCTTCATATTTGGTCTATCATAAACACAGTATCCTTGCATGCCAACTCTACCATTATGCCTAAACTGGCTAGCAAATTGAACTTAAATCTGATTTTGAGTTTGCCTGTGTTCTTTGTCTGCTACTCCAGCAAAAGGGAATGCTTGCTTTACTGTACAGGTGTTTATAGGCAGCTAAGATTTTTTATGTAAAGAATAAAAGCTATACTAAATGACAGTCAGCAATTTGTTTACTTCACCAAAGGTTTCAGTAGTAAAAAACTAGCAAACAAAGCCTCTCCAAATGCGTATCAGGCTGCATCTTGCTTTATTATGAGAAACTTGGCAAAGTATTCCCTCCAAGGCACATTCAGTTGGAACAATCCCTCCAGCTATTCTTTTCTTTACATTCTGTAGATGGCAATTGTGCCATATTTGCCTGCTTCTCCCTACACACTTTTGCAGAACATTACACTTTGGATGTAGCTTCTAGGTCTAAATATTCATTCAGAGCCACAATGATCGACGGCATGTTCCCATAAGGCAATCACCCATGAGGTACAGGCTCTGCTAATTGATGGCATGTTCCCATAAGGCAGTCACCCATGAGGTACAGGCTCTACTAATCAATGGCATGTTCCCATAAGGCAGTCACCCATGAGGTACGGGCTCTGCTAATTGATGGCATGTTCCCATAAGGCAATTACCCATGGGGTATGGGCTGTCCTAATTGATGGCACATTCCCATAATGCCATCACCCATGAGGTATGGGCTCTGCTAATCAATGGCATGTTCCCATAAGACAATCACCCATGAGGTACGGGCTCGGCTAATTGATGGCACATTCTCATAAGGCAGTCACCCACGAGGTACAGGCTCTGCTAATTGATGGGATGTTGCCATAAGGCAATCACCCATGAGGTACGGGCTGTGCTAATTGATGTTGTGTTCCCATAAGGCAATCACCCATGAGGTATGGGCTGTGCTAATTGATGGCATGTTCCCATAGCGCAATCACCCATGAGGTATGGCATCTGCTAATCGATGGCATGTTCCCATAAGGCAATCACTCATGAGGTACAGGCTCTACTAATCAATAGCATGTTCCCATAAGGCAATCACCTATGAGGTATGGGCTCTACTAATCGATGGCATGTTCCCATAAGCAGTCACCCATGAGGGACAGGCTGTGCTAATCAATGTCGTGTTCCCATAAGGCAATCACCCATGAGGTATGGGCTCTACAAATCGATGGCATGTTCCCATAAGGCAATCACCCGTGAGGTACAGGCTCTACTAATCAATGGCATGTTCCCATAGGAGAATCACCCATGAGGTACGGGCTCTGCTAATTGATGGCATGTTCCCATAAGGCAGTCACCCATGAGGTACGGGCTCTCCTGAACAACCAGCACCTGCAGCTCCATGATGTCACATACAAAATTGTTTTGCATTTTTCATAACTGTAGCTGGTCTATTAGTAGAACTCTGGCTGCAAAAGTAGCCCCCCCTCCTTTTCCCTCTCCTTACCTCATTGCCCATTCATGCTCTTTTGTGCCATGTAGAAATGGAAAGGTAATGAGAAACTAGGTAATATGAAATGAGGACATGATGAATGACTTGGGAAAAGTGCTAAGTAGTTTTAATCTTTCTGGCGTTAAGCCCTACTTGTCCTGCATCTGGTGCTCTCTTCCCAGGTGTGGTAAATCTCTTTCAACTTTCCTAATTTTGCAGAATGATTTTGATTTTTGTCTCATATTTTTGACCTGTCCCTCATAACATTTTTGATTTTTTTTTTGGTAAATGTAAATCACTAAGGATTACAGTCAGTCAGTAATGCCAGACTGAATTTCATTTCTCCTGTTCTTCAGAAAATACACATTGATGCAACATCTGTTATTCTATTAATGCTGTAAGTTAATTAGAGCAATATTTAAACATTGCCCCAGTTTTGGGTTTTTGCTCACCATTATTTTTAGCTTCATCCCTGATTCATGAGCACAGAAGTGGAGGGCTATGCATTATAGAAAATATATGTTACTTTCATTTCTTTACATATTGTACAGGGAGTGTTAATTTTCACAGAAGAGTTTCCATGTTTGAGCACAAATTTTGAAAATGGCAAAATAAAAGGGCTACAAAAATTATACCAAGTTTAGTGAACAAAGTGTCCAGGAATGAATATTATTTCCTGTTTTACAAGAAGAAACATGATTGACCCTAGATAGAAGTGTGCATATAAAGACCTTTGTAAGCTTGTTCTTTCCCTACCATCTTTTGGCACACAGTTATTCAAGAATCTGTTTGTCAGTCTCCCTAACTGAAATCTCATTTCCTCAAAGATGCAACCACTAACATTGTGATGAGTTTTTACAAGGGCACAAGCCCTCTCACATCCTCTAAACTAAACTGTAGTGAAAAGAGAAGCTCCCCATTAAGATACACAATGATCTTACACAGTGATCCCACATCAAAATAAACTACATTCTGATATGAAAAAAGAAGTTATGTACTTACCATAACGTTCCATGTGAGTTGTTTATCTCGCCTTTATTCTTACTGATGGGTTCGGAGCCGATCTTCGGCTCCGACACGGCCGATAGCAAAGCTCAAGGTTTGCCAGTAGCTCAAGACCAAGCCCCTTATCACACAATGCACTGCTGGAATTACCTCAGATCTTGTTTGCTGCGAGTAACAGTATATATATATATATATATATATATATATATATATATACACTTCCCGAAGGGGAAGAAGAAATATTGAATAACCAGGATGGTACTAGCCTCTAAGTCAAAAGTCAGCCAGGAGGGGGAAGGAGGGAGGGACGTGAGAATAAAGGCGAGATAAACAACTCACATGGAACGTTATGCTAAGTACATAACGTCTTTATGTGAAGTTGTTAAATCTCACCATTTATTCTCACTGATGGGTAGCGTCCCTAGCACCCTCAATCCTGGGTGGCTCATGGGAGTATGTTCTTCAGTACCGTAGAACCAAAGGAAGACCTGTCCCTTGAAACCTTATCTACTTTGTAATGCGTGATAAAGGTATGAGGCTTAGACCAAGTGGCTGCAGCGCAAATATTGTTAATGGGCAATTTAGCTTGAAAAGCAGAAGATGTAGAGATGGCTCTGGTAGAATGAGCCTTAGGTTTGTGTGTTAATGGCACGCTCGCATTTTCATAAACAAAGGATATACAATTGGATAACCATTTAGATAATGTTGTTTTAGCCACTGATTTTCCTTTTCTGGCTTTTGAGAAGGATACAAAAAGTTGGTCTGATTTTCTAATATCCTTAGTTCTGTCAAGTTAAAATCTGAGCTGTCTGTATACATCAAGTTTGTGCAGCATGTATTCCAATTTGCTAGAGTGGTTGGGAAAAAAGACTGGCAACTCAATGACCTGATTGATATTTGACTCAGAACAGACTTTAGGTAAAAATGAGGGGTTTGTTCTGAGAGATACTCTATCAGCATGGAAAATCATGTAGGGTGGTCTGATAGATAATGCTTGAAGTTCTGACACTGCGGGCAGAAGTAATGGCCACAAGAAATATAGTTTTCCAGGATAAATATTTGAGATCACAAGAAGATGCTGGTTCAAAAAGGGGAAGAATAATATGAGACAGCATAAAGTTTAAATTCCAGGGAGAATAGGGAATTTTGATAGGAGGTCTCATATGAAGAACGCCTTTAAGAAAAGTCTTAGATAATTTATGGCCCATAACATTTGAGCCACCAAACCCAAGGTGAAAATTTGAGATGGCAGCTAACTGGACTCGAACTGTAGCAGCTGCTGCCCCTTCCTTAAAAATTTTTGTCAAGAATTCTAAAATAGATGATAGCAGAGCTCAGAAAGGGTCAATGTTCTGCGTGTTGGCCCAAATTGAGAACCTTTTCCATTTACTGCCATATAATTTCCTGGTAGCTGGCTTGTGAGAAGGCAAGAGAATCTGTCTTGTATCTCCTGAAATTAAATGAAGCCTGGCAATTAGGGGAAATGGATTAGCCAATCAGTCAATTTCAGGGACTGCAGTGAAGGATGAAGGTCCCCTGATGGGTGCGTCAGAAGGTCCAAAACTGGGTTCAGGATCCATGGATCTTCCAACAGATGATGGGGAGAAACGGAAACCAAATCTGTCGAGGCCAGTAGGGGGCTATGAGTATAACAGTCCTTCCCAGTGATTTTGCTTTCTGTAAAAATCTGGGTATCAATGGGAAGGGTGGAAATGCATAAAGGAGACCCGGGGGCCAATCGTGTAAAAGTGCATCTCTCAGGGGATGACCGGGAGGTGGTATTAGGGCAAAATAGCTTCTGCATTTTGAATTGATGTGGCTGGCAAAGAGGTCGCAGCAAGGCTGGCCCCATTTGTGGAAAATCAACTCCGCAACCTGTTGTTTGAGAGACCACTCAGGAGGGAGCAATATCGCCCTGCTTAGCTTGTCTGCTATCATGTTGGATTTCCCCGGGATGTGTGTTGCTAACAGAAAATGCTGGGATGACACAGCCCATTGCCAGACCCTGAGGGCTTCTCAACAAAGGGGGTAAGACTTGGTTCCACCTTGCTTGTTCAAGTACCAGACTACTGACATGTTGTCCATCTGAATTGCAATAGTTCCTAGAGGGAGAGAGTCCTGAAAGTACTACAATGCCAGAAGTACTGCTCTCAACTCTAGAACACTGATGTGCAGATGTGATTCTTGATCTGTCCATGTGCCTTGGGCAGTCTTTCCCTGAAAATGCCCCCCCGCCACCCTATCAGGGAAGTGTCTGTGGTCACAGTGGCTACGGGGGGGAGAACAAAGGGTCTTCCAATTGTGACATGAAGAGACATCAACCACCACTGAAGGTCTCTCTTGCAAGAATCCGTGATGAGAATCATGTGGTGCATCGGTAGTTTCTGGTACGACTACTAAGCAAAGAGGAGCCATTGAAGAATTTGCATATGCATCCTTGCGAGTGGTATAGCCAGGATTGCTGCCGCCATCAAACCTAGCACCTTCAATACCTCTGCTGCTGTAGCTTTGTTCTTTGACACCAGTGAGCTGACGTTTTGGCGGAGAAGTGAGACTCTTTTGACATGGAGACGTAGAGTGGTAGTTGAGGTATCTAATTCTGCTCCTATAAAAACAGTATGCTGCGATGGCGATAAGGCAGTCTTTTTGAAGTTGATTGTAATGCCTAATTGATGGCAGAGTGTCAGAGTGTATTGTGTTGCCTGAGTCAATTGATGCCTGGTGGTAGCCGTGAGGAGCCAATCGTCTAGGTATGGAAACACCTGGAATCCTAGACGTCTCAGGTGAGCCATGACCATGGCCATGCATTTGGTGAACACTCTGGGGGCTGTATTGAGACCAAAAGGCAGGGCTCAAAACTGGGAATGATTGGCTCCCAGCCAGAAATGCAGATGATCTCTGGAGCATCTGTTCATCTTTATGTGATAGTACGCGTCCTTGAGATCTATGGAGCACATCCAATCACCTTTCCCTAGGAAGGGAAGAATGGACTGAAATGTGACCATTCAGAAATTCTCTTTCTTTACGAACTAGTTGAGTCTGCTGAGGTCCAAGATAGGTCTCCAGTCCCCTGTTTTCTTTGGTACCAAAAAGAATCTTGAGTAAGTTCCGAATCCAACTTGGTCTGCTGGGACTGATTGGATGACTCTTTTTTTCTAGCAATCTGTGGACCTCTATGATTGCTTGTTCTCTGAGATTGGGTGGAACATCTGGGATTCTCTTTACAGGAATGGGAGGGGAAGAGAACGGTATGAAATATCCTCTGGAAATGATGCTTTGTACCCATGTATCTGATGTTATGTGTAGCCAGGCTTCTGGGTACAAAGACAAGTAACCCCCGACTGCCTCCAGAGCCGAACAGTCAGGCCCCCTTTCAGGGGCACTGGTAGGGTTGACCGGAGAACTGACCCCTGTCACCCTGTTGCTGCGGACCCCCTCTGCCGCGGGGCAGCGTCTTCCATTATAACCCCCTCCTCTGCCTCTAGAGGGGTTTCTCCACGTGTGTCCTGAAAGGCTCCCTGTGCTTTTTGGAACCACATTTTCCCACCCCTAGGGCCCTTGGGGTAGGGCCGAGTAGGGGTAGAAAAATGGACTCCAACGGCAGATAAGGCCTTGCCTTCCTACTCACACCTGGTTAAAGTTTCCTTTACTTTGGGCCCAAACAGTGATGAGCCATCAAATGGGGTATTAATAAAGGAAGACTTAAAGGGTTCTGCAAAGGAACAGAGATGCATCCAGGCTTGTCTTTGAAAAGCAATGCCTGAACTAGCTGCTCTACTTGAACCATCAGCTGCATAGGATATGAGATGCATGGATGAATTTACCACTGAGTTTAGGGTAGCGAGCTGGGCGTTGACTTTGTCGGCCACCCCTGCAGCTACCGTACCCTGGAGAGTATCTCCTAGCTCTTTCAGGAGATCTCTTTGTAGGCTCGTAAATTGGGTTAAGTAGTTCAGTGACTGCAGAGAAAAAATCGCTGAACTAAACATGCGCTTCCCATATCTATCTATGACCCTAAAATCTCTGTTAGGGGGATGGATAGAGGTGGATGTCTCAGACACTTCCTTTTTGGTGGCTGCAGCTACCACCATGGTATCAACAGGCACTCCCTTTGTCAAAAATGGCTTGTCCACTGGGGCAGACATGAATTTATTGGGCTTACGAGGAACAGGTTCCATGGCCTCTGGTGACTCCCACGCCTTACAAGAAATCAGTTCCATGAGCTCATCATAAGGCTGAGACACCCAAGAAGTGGAAGGTTGAGACCCAAAAACCTTCAAGAGCATGGACTCTTCCTCAGTAGGGGTCTTGGACTGCCAATCGCCCCTCTGACTAAGGATCTCTAGTATCTCTGCAAAGGAGATATCCTCAGAGGGGGATCGAGGGGACCCTTCTGACTCATCTAAGTCTGTGTCAGATGTCAAAGACTCCTGTGGGGAGTCTAAGTGCCTCCTCTTGCACAGTCTCTTCCTGGGTATCTCCTCAGTGGGGGGATCTGGGGAGATCTCAGAAGAGCAGGGGACGCCCTGTGGGGGTACTTGAGGCTCGGGGGTCTCTATGCTTAGAGGGACCGGTAGATGAAGAAGCAGACGCAGGAGCTTGAGGGGAGAGGGAAGGCTGAACCGATGCTGACATTGTCTTTGGAGACAAAACTCTCCTCGTAGCATCGAAGGCGCCATGGCTTCGACGAGAAGGAGTGGATGGATCCGAGAGTACCGTCCAATCCTCCCACACCGAAACCCTGGGCTCCGAGCCTTAGGTAGGAGCCGAGCTCATCCAAGCCGAAGCCTCGTGAGGAAGAGTCGGCACCGACAAATCGGTTTGACTATCCTCCCCGGACCCGATTGGGAAGTGCTGGCTCCTAGAGTCCTCGGTTGGCACCGAGGACATCTGAGTAGATGGAGCTGATAACACTGGTGCGGGTATCGGCTCCAAGGGTTCGATAACCATCGTTTCAGTTTCCTTCAGCTCCAAGAGTCCAGTACGGCTCGGAGGAGGAGTAGACAAATCCAGTTCCATGGTCTTCGGCACCAACGAGCTGGTCGGGGCCGACAACAATTTGGCAAGTCCTGGTGCCTGTAAAAGCTTCTGCACTAGCCGATCCATGTCCAAATCTGAAAGGCTGACTGAGGACTTAGTTGAATGCACCGAAGGTGCTGACTGAAGCAGGGGGGAAGAAGGAACTTCAGAGACTTGCTCTAATACTGAGAGCTGGCTCCGAATCAAAGGTACACTCAGTTCCGAGGTCTGTGGAACCGATGACCCTCCTTCTGAAATTTTAGCCTTTTTTGTCACTTTGTCTGAAGATTTGGATTTTGAGGATTTGGAGGACGTGCTAGTACCCTCATGGCTACTCAACACCTCAGAGAAAGATTGCTGTAGCAATCCCCTGTCGATTAGCTTCCTCCTTCTCTCCAAGAGAACTCTTGAAGAAAAAGAATGGCAAATGCTGCAAGTGTCTTGGAGGTGTTTAGCCCCCAGACAGTAGACACATTGAATGTGTCTGTCAGTGACGGACATTTTCTGCCCACAATCTGGGCATTTTTTTAATCCTGATTTAGGATGGGATTTCTCCGTTTCATCCAACATAATTAAATAAAACAAACAGTAAACTGCAAAAAATAAGACAGTAAAGTCCTTACTGACTTGTAAAGACCCACAAAACAACTAAGCCCAATCCGGGCACTATCTATAACAATATAATTATAGATTACAAATATAGGGCTAAAGAGGCCCACAGAGAAAAACCCTGACTATTAGAAAGACTAATAAGAGTAAATAGGGCTAAAGGCCCACACAAACCAAGAAGCCAACAGGGCACTATCTATTTAAAACTATTTAACCTGTAGATTATATTATGAAAAGACCTAATACCAACACACAACTATCTTAGTAACAAAAAGGAAAGTTTTTTTTATAAAACTTGCTGTTATTTTTCTCACAAATGGTCCGAGCTGGCTGGATCACCGAGATCTCTCTTGCCGCGGCAAACTAGATCTGGGGTAATTCCAGCAGTGCATTGTGGGATAAGGGGCTTGGTCTCGAGCTACTGGCAAACCTTGAGCTTTGCTATCGGCCGTGTCAGAGTCGAGGATCGGCTCCAACCCATCAGTGAGAATAAACGGCGAGATTTAACAACTTTACATAAAAACTTGAGTGTGACATTATACTACATAAATGTACACATCTATCTACGGAGATTCCTATAAGGCTAAGATACTATACTCTGGTAAGGAACAAAATGTGAGTTTGGCCAAAAGTGTGCCATGAAAATCTGCAAATAACTATATCCCTAAATGTGAACAAATAGCTATTCATACCTTACACCACCTTACTCTCCCTTCTTCACTCACTTCCTTACTTCTATCCATTTCTCTCCTATAGCTTTCTCCTTAAATATACCATAAGCCTATTTTTTTCTTACTTCATATTGCAATTCCTGTTTGTACTATTATACTAACTTGCTTTAATTTCTCTATAAACTGGCTAAAATTTCTCTAAATATTAAATCATTATCATAATTCTGTTACCTAAGAAGTTAAGTTGTGAGTGTTTCTGCCATTTCACACTGAGCTAATCGAAGGAAGGACACTGAGTAAACTCGGATCTATAATATATAACATTAAGTATCCTGTTTTTTTGTTTATTTTGTTCGAGTTATTTACAGCACTTTGTGTACTGTATATTTTTTTAGCTAGTTTCACTGTGTGTGAGGTATTAACAATTGTCCACTTTTATTAAGCATCTGTTGAGTTGTTTGTTTCTGATAACTTGTTTGCAAACACTTTCTCTAGAGGCTCCTTTAGCTGTTTAAAACTTTCATTTAAAGGCTCACTGCTGCTTTTCTACTGTGAGAAACATTTCTGCAGTTTGTTTCCCACTCTCCCACCCTATTCCTATTGGTATGCTGTTCTTATAGTTGGTGGCTTTGCAGTTGCCCGTCCCTACTGTAAATTTCATCTGGGATCCTCCTCCCAGTCTAGTGTCATTACCTCATTCTACCTAATACAGGGAGAACATTTGAGAAGGCCAATCAGCTCCTCCTTTCTCTCTTTCCACTTAAAATTTCTAAGCTTGTTTCCTGCCTTTCCTGTGGGTAGTCTAGTTTGGATACAGATTTGCTGAGTCCAGGACTATTTGTGGGCTTCTAAACCCCCAAGCCTTTCTGTGTTGTTTGTTTCTTAAAACTAGCCAATTTATTTGTTTCAGCACTTGTCTGTTTCTTTGAGCTTAGCACTTGTTCAGAACTTATTGTAAGCACTAAATAAGCTACAAATGACTACATCACTCAACTTTCCTCACTGTCTAGAGGAAAACAGTTTCTAGTACTTAACAAATAAGCACCTATCCAGGCATGTCTAAGGGTCAGCTCCCTGTGTTTTCTCCTGTCTACCTGATGAATCTGGGCATCTTGGGGCAATGCAGCAATTGCCTCATGTACACAGACAACCCTCTCCTCCTACCACCCAACACTACAACCTGTGAGAGATGCACTTATATAGCCAAACTGGAAGCAAAGCTCTCTTCACCCAAGACTGGACTAGACAGTCAAGAGGAGAAGGTAAACACTTGCACCACACCACACTCAGCACATAGTCCCTCAAAACCTACACCACCAAAACATACACATAGAAATACAAGACAGACACCTACATTCGCGGAGGCTCTCAGTAAAAACCTGCCCAAGCAACAGAGACCTCCAAAGCAGAAACACAAGCAACCTCCACCCCCCAGCACAAACCAAATGACACATAACACACAAACTCAGTGTGCCACTCAACCACAGCCCATAAGGCATAACAACGTACCCAACACTCTAGTCATAGGTGACTCTATAGTCAGGCACACTGATGTTTCACTCACCAGGCTAAACAAGGAGAAAGTTACTGTCAGCTGCCTGACATAACGCATGCACTCAGGTCACTCCACAACAAGTACAAATATGACTCTGTCATTGTCCATGTTGGTGTGAATGACCTGAGATGTACCTCCCTGGACTACATGAAAAGGGACATGTAGGAGCTGTCCAATCTTGTAGCCCAGGCAGGTATGACCCTAGCCCTAAGTAGCATCCTGCCATCACCCAGAATTATACCACAGTACAAGGACAAAATGATTGACTTCAACAATTGGCTAAGCTTCTGGTGTCATTCTAAGGGGATCCAGTATCTGTCTGCCTGGGATGACTTGATTGACAAACCACGATGCTTTGCCAGAGATGGCCTGCACCTGTCGCTCCTGGGATTCCGGATACTGGCTAAGGCTCTAGCCACCCCTATAGTGCCTTTTTTAGGCAAGATTCAAATGATAAATTCACCACCGTAACAGGTACAAGCAAGAAGAATCTGAGGGTATTGCTACTCAATGCTAGAAGTCTAAACCTCAAAATGCACTCACTCGAGGCACTCCTTAAAATGGAGAACATCGATATCTGTGCAGTGACAGAGACCTGGTTCAAGGCTCCACAGAGTACCCCTGCATTACCAGGCTATAATTCATACCACACCTTTCGGCCACCTAACCTGGAACGAAACACTAAAGGCGGAGGTGTGTCCATATTCATTAAGGATATCCACACCTCCAGGCTAGTTGCTCAGCATAATGCATCCGAGATTATCCAAGTGCAACTAACTCTGGACAAGACCGCAATCCAAATTGTAGCTTGCTACAGATCCCCCACCATGCCCCAGGATTCCCACTCCTCATTTCTTGATACAGTGGAAAATATCAGGGTACAACCTAACACCCTAGTAATGGGCGATTTCAACTACCCCACCATTAACTTGGAAAACTACTCATGTACCAACTCTTGTGCTCAACGTTTTCTGGCATTCATAAATTCCAATGCCTTGGATCAACTTATCCACACCCCCACCAGGGGCAGGAATACCCTAGACATGGTTATTACCAATGTGGGCAACCGGTGCTCCACACCAGAGATCAATTCCTCGTTGGTCAGATCCGACCACAAGCTAATCACCCTAGACATCCACATCCTTCCCCCACCCTCCATTAGGGAAACCACAGTAAAAAATTTCTCCAAAGTCAACTTCACGCTTCTTAAGAAAGAAGTGGCAAACTTCACAACACCCATGCTGACGGACAGTAGAGGTATGACTGCTGAATCCTACACAAATACACTTTATAAGCATTTACACAAGTGCATGGATCATGCAATCCCTAACAGAACCAAGATGCTATCCTCCAGAAAAAGGAAGCCAATCTGGTGGTCCTCTGCCATAAACAAACTCTACAACAGAAGAAAGAAACTGTTGCAAAAAAGAGTAAAATCCCATGATTGGAGTAACTCCCTGGTCAGCCTCAGTAAGAAGCTGAGATCCCTCATAAAATCCTCCAAAGCTAGTTACGAAAACAAAATCGCCACTGACTCTAAAGATAACCACAAAGCATTCTATAGATATGTCAAGAATCTCAATGGCAACACTCAGATCTGCTCTGAGTTACAGCGCAATGGCACTAAATATACAGAACCAACTGATATTGCCAACATCCTGGCAGATAGGTTCAGTGCTAACTTTACGCCCCTGTCATCCCCTAAAGGGCCCATCTCTATACCAGAAGAATGCAAAGTTCCTGTAATCATGGCTGCACAGGTAAAAAAACCCACTATCCAAAGCCAAGAACACAGCATCCATGGGACCTGACAACATCCCAGGCTGTGTTCTACATGAACTACAGAATGAACTGGCACCCCACCTAAGTACCATGTTCAATCATAGCCTCACCTCAGGCTATGTGCCCACTGAATGGCACACAGCGACGGTTATCCCACTCCACAAAGGGGGAGCCACCACAGACCCCGGAAACTACCTCCCCATTAGCCTAACAAGCCTGGTCTGCAAGGCTATGGAACGTATCATCATGGAACTTATACACAATGACATTGGTAATCTCCAAATTTAGGACCCCACCCAGTTCGGGTTTGTAAAAGGCAGATCATGTCTCCTAAACCCGATAGACTTCTTTGAAGCAGTCGCCAAAGATGAGGGTAAGGTGGTTCACACAGCCTATCTAGATCTCGCCAAGGCTTTCGACACCATCCCCCACTCTGAAATTATAGACAAACGCACTAAACTAGGTATAAATTCCTATGTCACAAGATGGGTTGCCAACTGGCTCACTGACAGAATCCACACTGTGAAAGTGGCAGACTCCAAATCCAACTTCAGACCAGTAACAAGTGGAGTACCACAGGGTTCAGTCCAGGGTCCTCTCCTGTTTGGTATCTTCTTCTCTGAAGTACAGGCTAACACAGAAGGTCTTTGGCTAATGAAGGAGCAAACTAGGAGCCATAATCAAAACTCCAAAAGATGTGAACATCCTACAAAAGGGACTCGCTGAGACAGATGCCTGGTGTCAAAGCCATGGCCTCAAGCTCAATGCCAAAAAGTGCATTGTCATCCCTTTTGGTAAAAACTCTGTACCCATGAACTACCACATAGGCGGTAGTCTACTTAACACCGAAAGTGTGATAAGAGACCTTGTAACACAGGTGGACAGTAGTCTCTCCTTTGATAATCACATCGCCACAGCAGTCAGGAAATCCTTCTACATGGCACACCTCATCACAAAAGGTTTCTCATCCAGGAAAAAAAGAGGTCATTGTTCCCCTCTACTTGTCACTCATTAGACCCATTATAGAGTACAATGCCCCTTTTGGTATGTACCTCACAAGACATCTACAACTGGAAAGGCCACAGAAATACCTCACAAAGAGGATTACCGGCCTCAAACAGATGCCCTACGCAGACCATCTCAAAAAACTGCAGCTTTACTCCGTCGCATATCGCCTACTCAGAGGCGATCTCTGCCTAACACACAAAGCTATGTCAAACCCAGAGATTTTAGACATGCTCCACTTAAAGAAATCCCAATTCCTACAAGCTACATGCTCTAGGGACCTAAACCTTGTCAACACAATAAACAGAACATGCTGGAGGGATAGATTCCTGTCCCAGAGACTTCCCATACTTTGGAACAAACTACCTATCTGTATCAAACAAAGCTCCTCATTAGCACTCTTCAAGAAAAATCTTGATGATTGGATGGGAGATAGGAAATTCACCCCGGGGATCACTTCTGTGGCTCTGCTCGATAGTGGCACAGGAAAATAATTTTCTTGGGTGGCGAAAGCCAGGGTACCTTTTGGCTAGGCTTATATAGGCCCTAGGGCCAACAGCCTAGTACCTACCTATGAACCTATGTAACTTGTATCTGTTCTGAACTAATGTTTTCACATTATGTCCAATTTTGTATAATTAACTGTAGTTGTTTTTTTGTATTAGTTTTGAAGATTGTAAAATTATTGTACTTAAAAAGTTTTGTAATACTTTGGAGCTTTTCTTCCGGGGTCTCTGCTGAAAATGGGCTCCCACCCACTCTAACTTTCCCGGTTATCAAATGTCAGTAAATAAATAAATGAAAGTGCTTACCTGTACCAAAGAATGTACACCCTGATGTGTAATAAAAGGTAAATTTGAACAAATTTATTTGAACAAGTGAAATATGATCAAGTAACTATTGCTCTAGTGTGAAATAAGCTTTGCAAACATTCCTTTATTGTGGCATCATGGGAGACATGCAATTTTCCTGTGTAAAAATATTTTAGGACTGTCTTAAGAATGCAAAGCAGCATCATTGGACCTAATAAACCAAATGTGCACACTGTATTCTCAAAATGCAAATTATATCATTGCAGAACTTATTATTCATATTGCTGAGAAATTCAAGTAAACACATGTAGATAGTAGAGTTGTGTGTGTAGATTACTTCAAGAATAGGATTCATGATGCATTCACTGTAAGAAGGGATGCACAGGAATGATGATTAAATGTTATTCCATTGCAGATGTATCTTTAGGATAAGTGACATGTGTATAGGTTCACATATTCGTATTAGGCTAGTTGTCCTTGCGGGCCATTTTAAGCCTAGACAATTACCTCATGTAAGAATCAAACCCTGCACCTTCTGTCTGTAAGGTAAACACTTTCACCTTTATGCAAACCTCCCACACTCAAAGAGCATACAGACATACAAGGGAAAAAAGCATGTGGCCCCCTTAGGACTTTTACCTAGCCTGTCTGCAATACCATTCTGTTCATGCTACCAGTTTCTCCACTAAGCCAGCTGTTAGCTGTGCTGGCTCTATGCATGCTGTTCTTTGTCTAATGGACAAACTAGTGGCTGCATAAACATTTGGCCTCTACAATTACAGTTAACATGTTATCATGAATCACAGTTAACCACACTTTGAGAATATTAAATACTAATTTACGTATGGTTGCATATGAATGTGTGATTAAGCTGATAGAAGAACAACTGTCTTTTGAATCTGCCCATTTGCCACAGCCAGCCCTTTGAAAGTTGTCCATACCCTTCCAGCTCTGATTTGTTGGTTCCATACATTCCACACCCACCAACTCCTCCTCCCCATAATTTTCTCTGACAGATTTCATTTACTTACCACTGTCTCAGGAAACATGCTTTATATTTCAGATACTGTCTTTTACTATTTATTCTCCCTCTATCCTTCCTTAAATGCATACACTCAATTAACTGTTGACATCATGTTTGTTTCATATTATATCCCCCTGATTCTTTCATTCTTTAAAATTGTGCAACCCCAGTGTTTCCAGCTTTTTTTTCCTCTCCTATCTGAAATTCTTAGTAGGCTTTCTCTGCTAAGTCTTCCTCTCCCAGAGACGATGTGCTGCCGTAGGCACAGATAAACAATGTCTTTCATGTACCATAGTGGAGCTAGCATCTGCTACATATGTTGTTTGTAGATGGTATAATGAATAGGAGGAATCTTACTACAAAACTCCAAAATGAACTAACCCCTCACCTATGCACACTGTTCAAACTCAGCCTCACTACAGGCTATGTATCCATAGAGTGGCACACAACAACAGTTATCCCGTTCCACAAAGGTGGAGCCACAGTGGACCCTGGGAACTATCACCCTATAAGCCTGACTAGCCTGGTCTGCAAGGCAATGGAGCGCATCATCATGGAACTCATTAACAAAGACATTGGGAACCTCCAAACATTGGACCCTACCCAGGTTGGCTTTGTTAAGGGCAGATCGTACCTCCTAAACCTGGTGGACTTCTTTGAGACAGTTACCAAGACTTTAGATGAGGGAAAGAAGGCCCACACAGCCTACCTAGACCCCGCAAAGGCTTTTGACACCATTCCCCATTCTGGTATTATAGACAAACTCACCAGCCTGAACATAAACCCCTACGTCATGAGATGGGTTGCCAATTGGTTTATGGATAGAACCCACACGATGAGAGTTGCAGGCTCTAGGTCCAACTAAACCAGTTACAAGTGGTGTACCCCAGGGCTCAGTCTTGGAACCCCTCCTGTTCAGTATATACTTCTCAGATGTACAGGCAAGCACAGGAGGACTATGGCTGACCAACTCCGCAGACGACTGCAAACTGGGGGCCATAATTGACTCTCCGGCTGATACAGACATCCTCCAGAAGGGTCTCACTGAGACGGATACCTGGTGTCAAAATCATGGCCTCAAGCTAAATGCCAAAAAGTGCATAGTCATCCCCTTTGGAAAAAGCAAAGTACCCATGAACTACCACATACGTGGCAGTCCTCTAAATACATAAAATGAAATAAGGGATCTGGGGACCCAAGTGGATAGCAATCTCTCCTTTGATAATCATATTGCCAAGGTGGTTAGAAAATCCGTCTATGTGGCCCACCCAATCACAAAAGGGTTCTCATCTAGAAAGAGGTTATTGTGCCCCTCTACTCATCACTCAGCAGACCCATCATAGAGTACAATACCCTATTTGGGATATACCTTACAAGACACCTGCAACAGCTGGAAAGACCACAGAAGTACCTCACCAAGAGGATTACTGGCCTCAAACAGATGCCTTATGCAGCCTGACTGAAGAAACTCCAGCTGTACTCAGTTGCATACTGCCTAATCAGAGGTGATCTCTGCCTGACATACACGGCCATGTCCAACCCAGAATTGATGGACATGCTCCACCTAAAAAAAAAACAAATCCCCGAGAGCCACACGCTCTAGGGATCTAAACCTCACCATAACAATAAATAGGACTTGCTGGAGGGATAGATTCCTGTCCCAGAGACTCCCCATGCTTTGGAACAGGATTCCAATCTACATTAGGCAGAGCCCCTCACTAACACTCTTCAAGAGAAACCTTGATGAGTGGATGGGAAACAGAAGGTTTACCCCGGGGATCACTGCAGTGGCTCTGCTGGACAGAGGCACAGGGAACTAATGGCTCTGCTGGATAGAGGCACAGGGAACTAATCTAAGGGGGCGGCGAAAGCCAACACATTCTGGCTAGGCTTACATATGCCCTTGGGCAGATAGTCTAGTACTTACCTATAAACCTATTATGAATTCTTGCCTGCTGTGTGACTGCTGGTTCATAAGGTGAATGATTATGTTTCAGAAACACAACTCTGATAAGAGTCACACTCATAGGATGTAAATCATACAGAGTATGGTGGACTGACAAGACAGTCCCTGCAAAGTCAGAACGGAATCTAGTCTGACTCAGTTTAATTGTTAATGTAAATTGTGGGACTGAGTAAATGTTTTGTGTGATATATATTGTTTTAAAAGGCTATGGACATGCTACACCTAAAGAAATCCCAATCCCTCCGAGCTACATGCTCTAGGGACCTAAACCTTGTCACCACAATAAACAGGACATGCTGGAGGGATAGATTCCTGTCCCAGAGACTTCCCATACTCTGGAACAGGCTACCCATCTATGTCAAGCAAAGTTCTTCATTAGCACTCTTCAAGAAAAATCTTGATGAGTGGATGGGAAATGGGAAATACACCCCGGGGATCACTTCTGTGTCTCTGTTTGACAGTGGCACAGGAAAATAACTTTCTTGGGTGGCGTAAGCCAGGGAACCTTGATGGCTAGGCTTACGTAGGCCCTTGGGCCAATAGCCTAGTACCTACCTATGAACCTATGTGATTGTTACCAGCTAGGAAGAAGATATGTTGCTAGCTGAATTACTGTAGTCTTTTGTTGCTTAGGCAGGGCAAGTTACCTGAGACTTGGGAATCTGGTTGGAGGCGGATGGAGCTAATACAGCTCAGTAAGGGATATTTTGGTTGGCTATTGTGTGAAAAGATGTAAGGAAAATCACACACCTAAGGTAATTTGTTTCTGTTAACTGGATTTGAGGCAGCCTTTATAACTTTAAATATTATTTTCATTTATTTTTTTATTTTGCCTTGAAAATATGTAATGTATGCTAGCTGGGAAACAGGGCTTCTGTAGCTAACTGAATGTTTATAATTGCTTGCTGCTTAAGCAGTACATTTAGACTATCCTTCTCAAGTGTCTCTGATAATAACCTGTCTACAGGAAGGATTATGTTAAATGTGTAGGGACGGAAGTTTTAGGTAAACTGGCTATACAATCTAAGGGTACTGAGAAGAAGCGTCTAGAGTGACTATTAAATCTGTCTTGTTTTATTTGTAGCATGAAAGTGACTTACCTCATGTTTTGTAGCTGTGTACATTTATTTTTTTAATTTTATTATTCCTTTAAAATAGTGATAGGTAATACTGTAGTTAACAGACAGCGGGTAGGAACTGTCTTACTGCTTGGCACAAAACTTATAAAATGTGCATCAGACGCTTGAAGAAGAGATGCTAAGCAAAACTTGCAAGAAAGAAAATAAGCACTTTTGGATGTTTCTGTTTAAGAGGCGCTGAAATCCGCTTTATCATAAATGCTTACATCTGAATGATTTTAATACAGTAACATGGGAATGTTGAACAGCTTGGCCACATGGTGGGTTACCTCCTCATGGTACAATGCTATTTTGATATGGCGATAGTCACAGAGACCTAGACATCCAGTCGTGAGGTGAAGAGCATTTTGCAGTCTCTGGATTCATATGTATGTATGTATGTATGTGTTGTAATTCAAAAGGTAAAATTCTCCATTACCCACATACCTCTCAACCTCAGAACACAAGAAATCTAGACAAAGCCAAAAGTAATGGGGGGACAGTTTTGAAAGTTGCAAAAAATACCAGGTTTTGTATTAGCATGCTTTTTCCAAAAGGACATGAATTTTGAAATTTAAATGTGTGCCATTGTTCAGTGACTTCAGTACTCAGTGATTTTCCAGAAAAAAACACAAATTTTATGAAGAATAGACTAAAAATATGAAGCAAAAATGTGGACATTCTGTGAATGTCTGGACAGTTGAGAGATATGAATACATATTTGGTAAAAAAGTTTGGGTCTATATTAGAATGCCAAACATTCAAAATGTCGAGTGTTCTAATATCGATCCGTTTTCAGCGAATGCTGAAAATATCGAAGAAACAGAAAACCAAATTTTTTCCTAGGGAAAGAATTCGGTTGTCCGTTTCTGTTGCTTTGGTATTTTCAGCGCTCTGGTGGAAAGTTACGGGTTGGGTTCAGGTAAGTGTGCGATTGTGTGGATGTGAGGGTTAGGGCGGGTTAGGTGAGTTAGGGTTAGGGCGCGGGTCAGGTAAGTGTGCGATTGTGTGGACATGAGGGTTAGGGCGCGGTAGGTGGGTTAGGGCGCAGGTGAGGTGACTGTGCGATAGTGACGGACCCTAGGGTTAGGGTTTGGGTTAAGGTAAGTGGATAGTTAGTGGTGTATGTATAGTTTAGTGTAGGGTTAGGTGTAAGAGTTTAGGTGTATGTGTGTGGATTGCTGTTTGTTTGGTGTGCTTGTGTTGTGTGTATGTGTTTTGGAACAGCAAATTTTTTTTCCCTAGGAAAATATTTACTGTTCTGAATGCTCGATGTTTTGAATTTTCGATTGATAGGGTTCGATATTAGAACACTCGACATTTTGAATGTTCGGTGTTCTAATATAGACCCAAAAAGTTTTTGTGGATGTCAAGAACAGAGAATGTACAGATGAGTGAATGCTTGGTTGTGTGAATCACATATGGTTAAATTTAGTTTTATATAATGTGGGTAAGCAGGAGGACTCAGGAACTTTAATGTTTGAATAAAAAAATGGTGATTGTGAAGATGTGTAAGAATGTGTTATAGCAGTTGTGAATAAGCATGTGTTTGTGGTTTAGGGTTATAGTAAGTGTTTGGTAAGGGGATAGTCAGTGTTATGCATGTTTTGTGTGTGTGTGTGTTTTGTGTGTCCTTTTGTCTTGTGCAGTGGTACTGTTAGGGAAAGGGTTTTTAGTAACATATTATGTAAGGTTAGGGTTAGTGTTAGGGTAATGCGAGGGGATTAGTCCCCCTGTCTACCTTACTTATGTGAGCTAGTCCTAACCATACCCATTGCTTAGACTTATCAACAAATAAGCTCAAAAGACCCACTTTTGTTTGACTCAGAATTGTAGCTTCAGGCTGTACCATTTAGTGCTGCCAATTACCTGCAGTGTGATGCTGATCTCCTGCGATTACTAAACACAATTAGCTAAGTTTGCAACTTTTTCTTGGCCTTATAACAAGATTCAGTGACCTACCAAATTACCCTGTTTTCTCATGGTAGCTTGTGCCTCAAACATCTTTAGCCCTTCTTGTTTCCATCATGCAACATCTGATAGGGCAAACAGAATAAAGAAGTAATACGGAATTTCACAAAAAAAAAAAAACAAATCAAAATAGTTTCAGGTGTAAAATGGAATTATTCTTAAATAGTGCTTTGTTTGTATGTAAGTGGAGGGGCACTTTAAATATCTGACAATCAACATTGCTGACTTAAGGTAGGAACTGGGTTTGTTTCATATATATATATATATATATATATATATATATATATATATATATATATGTGTGTGTGTGTGTGTTTGTGTGTGTGTGTGTGTACATGTATATGTGTATATGTATATGTATATATATATATATATATATATATATATATATCTACTTCATAACGTCAACTTACCTTTTCGTTGCCTTTCATAACAGTGAGATCATATTGTCGAATGTTTAAAATCAAGAACTTCCGGAACATTGTATTTTTATCTCCGGGTAAGTACCACTTGGCCACCAACAATGAAATTAGAAATATAAACAAATTAACCTACCAAAGTGGAGGGCTTTGTCTCCCACATCCCCCCATGTGGAGGGCTATGCACCCCACAGCTGCCCTAACTAAATATACCAACTCCGAGATCGCACTACAGTGGGAGAAAAGAGGAAAGTTCACCATGGTGGCCAAGTGGTTACTTTCCTGGAGAGAAAATACGGTGTTCCAGGAGTCCCCTCCCCTCCTGTTGGGTTCGCTGTAATGCAGAGAAAACAGTGCAGTCCTGATTCAGTCACCTGGTCTCTTTTGTTTGATAAAATCCATCTAACTTTCATTTAGGAGAGAGATGACATCTAACTTTCATTTAGGAGAGAGATGCCAACATCTCTCTCCTAAATGAAAGTTAGATGGATTTTATCAAACAAAAGAGACCAGGTGACTGAATCAGGACTGCACTGTTTTCTCTGCATTACAGGGAACCCAACAGGAGGGGAGGGGACTCCTGGAACACTGTGTTTTCTCCCCAGGAAAGTAACCACTTGGCCACCATGGTGAACTTTCCTCTTTTCTCCCACTGTAGTGCGATCTCGGAGTTGGTATCTGATCTATAGCTTAGTAAGGATTTTTTTTTTATTCCTGTTTAATTAATAATGCTGGCCATTATCATCCATGTCATCAAATTTGCCTAGTTGTCAGTGTCAGTAAATCATGTAATTTTTATTTCAGATTCCATAAAATCACAACACAGACAAAAGGCCAGTTCAAGGAAAAATGAATTATAACCGATTATGTTAAATATGAGGCCCAAGGGTTTTGCTGCAGGTCTGAGTCTGACTGATTAATTACTTCTATAATGTGTAGTGGTATTTTATGCTTCTGAGGTGTAGTCTCAATGGGTAGAGCTATGTCTGGGTATTAGAACTTCAAACACGTATAGTTTAACAATATCTTTGACTAGGTGTGGGTAATACTGGATATATACATAGATGACATTGTTTGATTTTGGCATTACCCACACACAGGAGTGGGTTATTACAATTTTACAATACCATTATTTAAGAAAAGAAGCCACTTACATTTTAAAATAATGAAATTGTATGAAGGAACTTTAATCATCTGTGTCTCATATCTTGTAGTTGATGTCTGACTGATGTACTGTGCTTATGTAGGTCATATATGTGCTGAGGTTCCCACAGTACATGCTAAAATGCAGCTTTCATTTCTCTTTTTATTACTGATTTTGCGCTATCTGTGTTTCCAAAACTACATATACTTGTATTCATTTCTGAACCACAGACAGCACAAAAACAACATGGTCAGGGTTAATCAGTCACTGTTTTCATATAAACAGAGGCTCTCCAACACACATCAAAAGAAATATTGCCCACACAAACCTTATTATTTATTGTTAAACAATAAGTCTATAATGGGATGTTAGTGTGCATCCTGTTATCTAAACTGCTTTCATTGGGGTCTGTGGATCTAAAGCTGCACAGAAAGCAGCTTACATGTACGTATGTGTGCAACTTTTGGGGACCTTGTGTTTATATGAAGTTCTGACTACATTTTGCTTGGTATTTGTTTTGCTGTAACCAGAGTTATTCATATTGGTAATACTGGATTTACAAAGGAAACGCTGATTGCTCCTTCCAATCAGCATGTGGATAATCGCAGATTTTGATGCAGCAGGCTCTATGAGCACAGGGTTTGCTGAAACTCTGTAGAGGCTACAGCTATTGCTTTGGACTAATTTATGGGTGCTATGAGAATTGGTTTAATATGTAAAATGTAATTACTGTTGATTTTATTAATTTGGTTTATTGGCCAGGAGCATGTTGGATACTCCTTCTAGCCTTTCATAAAAGGTTTTATATTTTTCAAAGATAAAAATCAGAAAATCAGAATCTTCACCTGTCAGGGATTCATATCTCCTGATTTAATAGATTTCTTTGGGTGCTAGGCTTCCATGTGATGGAACAGTGACTGACACTGTAATGTGCAATCACTTATGTGTGGCTCCTTTGTTTTATAAGTAAGGACTGAGATTGCAGGTATCTCAAGGACTTCTCCTTTTCTGAAAGACAGTAATCTCAAAGTTACATTACATTACTTTACATTTGCTTGGGTAGATAGAGATAATACATTTCCTAGTCTTCCCTTTTAAGTTATAATATTCCCACTCTCCTCTGTTCATACCTTTCTACCATCCTATTTTTTTAGAGGACAATGATCTCATGAGATCCAGGGGTTAGTTAGTGTCTGTTGTCTGCTGCCTCTGACTCCTCCTCTGTCTTTCCTTTTCAGAACAATCCCTGCACTTCTCCCTGTCATGAGCTTGTCCACCAATATTGTGTCCCCCCTGTGTCTTCTGGTTCCAAAATGAGAAGAGATGAAGCTTTCTTAGCCTGTGGTCATATTCTTTCCCCTCCATTACGGTCATTTCTTGAGTAAGTTGAGGAGTAGGATAGCAAATGTTCTCTCTGTTTGAGTTCAGCACTTCAGCCCTGCCAGTACAGTTAATTGCACCATTGACACTTAGTGCCCAGGGCAGCTGCCAACTTCACCAAACCCTTGCTACTCACCTGATCCCAAGCATTGTAGGCACTACTCAAGGTATAGTCTGACCAAGAGCCTTTAGAGTGGAAGCACTACTTCTTTGTTCTAGAATCTATCCTGTGAAGACACACCCTAACATTCTGTTTGCAGGTGTCACTGCCCTCTCACTTGTCTCTCATTTGCTCAGTCTAGGTGAGATCAACACTCCTAAATAGATCCTTTCCCTGCTCTGTTGCCATCAGTTCCAGTCCCCCCAGCTGATACTTCAAATAAAGGTTGTTGTCGCCCAAGTTAAGTACTTTGAATTTGCTTGCACTATACCTCAGCTTCCACCATTCTACCAACTTGCTGAGCGTGTTCATATCCCCTGTGGTACCCTATTAGTCACTTTCGCATATCCTGATATTGTTCCTGTCATCACAACCATCTGTGTTCTGTGATTCAGCCATCCATCTGTCAAATTCCACAGTCTTGGTTCTTTTCCTACCTTCTCCAGTTTTCTGCAGTTAAATTCTCTTTTAGTCCAGTCATTAAAACTGGATCAGATTGATTGGCAGCATCTTCTGCCCATGAAACCATCTTGGTCACTGTCTTGGAAATTATTGTCCTCTAGACCTCTCCTGAGAATTCTGTCCATGACGTTTCCTGGCAATGCTTTTGTGCTAATGGGGCTGCAGTGTCATGCTGTTTTTCTGCCCCCCTTGTAAGTGTGTCACAATTGCTATCTTGCAGCCCTGTGACACTTCTGCTCTAATCGATGAAGATCTCCTTCAGGTCGTTTCTCAACATGCTGTCCAGGTTTATGAGGCTTCAAGGAACTAGCTCACCTGGTCCTATTGCTTTATCCTCTCTAAGAGCAGCCACCTCCTTCGGAACCTCCTCCCTGTTTATACTGGTGTCTCTCCACTACGTTCATTCTGCCCTGCCTCCTTCTCAATGTAAAACCCTCCCCTTGCTTTCTTTTATGAAGAGAAGCAAACTACTCATTCAGTACCTCTGCTTTTCGCTCATCTTCTATGAGGTCTCTCCCAACTTTTTGCTTCGCCCGTCCAGTTCTGTGCCTTCTTTTGTTCTTTCTACTGTAGATCTAAAAAGGCTCTTGCTTCTCTTCTTCATTTTTTCTTTTTACTGCCTTTCAGCTTTAGCCTTTGCTGCACTTACTGTTATTGCCTTTTGCTAGACTCCTTATACTGTTGCTCTGCCACAAACAGTGTATATATGTCTACACACACACGCGCGTCTCTCTTTGTCTGTGTGCGCGCGGTTGTGTGTGTGTTTGTGTGTGTGTGTGTGTGTGTGTGTGTGTGTGTGTGTGTGTGTGTGTGTGTGTGTGTGTGTGTGTGTGTGTGTGTCACACACACACACACACACACACACACACACACACACACACTCACTCAAGAAATAAGGGTCTGGGGATGGGTTGGTGAAGTCTACTTGGATTAGTGATATTTGTATTTTTGATTGCTGATTTTGTTTGAAAAATAACACTTTTTCATGATTGTGCTAATAAGCATTAGTTACAAAGGAGTGACTTTTCTGTCATGCTGCTTTTTTGAAAGTCTTGAGCTGATGGGAGCTTCCAGTAGTTCTTTTAAATGACTGCATTACATTTTTTACTGTAGAGCTCTAAGTTTGAATGTTCTTGTCAGTAAGTCTGTGGCATTCTCCTCATGACATGTCCTTAAGTTTCATCTCTTGCATTATATGATCAGTAGGCACCTCTGAATCTCTGCTTGCAGGTTGATTTTCTGTTAGTTAGAGTTCATTTATTTTCTGACTACATAATAATTTACTGTTCAGTCTCTGTCCTGGATAATTCTGTGTGGCTACAGATCAGTAAAAGCTGGGGAATACCACTAAGATGTCAGCGAGGATTTTGTCCTCTGTTTTGGATGCTGACACTTGTTAATTAAAAGCAAGTATCTAGTATGAGAAGGTCCACTCTTATTGACAATATGACTAATGCTGAAATACATTATGATAGTTTAACACCTGAAACTTTCCCAGTATACTGAGTCCTTTTTCTTATCCTGTAATGCATCTCCTGGGACCTTCCTCTCCAGATCTCTTTTGTCATGCTTCAGTGTACACACATCTGAGAAATTATACCAGACTACTTTCTGATTTGTGGTAAAATTAGCCCCCAAATCTAACATACTGATACATACTGATACAGTGACAGTAGAGTGTTTGTGGAAAATTATTGATTATTCTCAATTATTAAGTCCTAGACCAAAATAAGCAAACCTTTTCATTTACTGCTGCTTATTCTTTATTGGAATAAGTTTGTTGATGCCATACTTTGGCCCCATCCCAAACTGCTTCCGGGTCATATAGGGTCTGTGTTATATATTGTCTCCTTCCTATAGGTCAGCAGTGGTGTTAACGTGGTACTAATTTTATGGCTGCTGATATTGATCCACATAACGTTGATGTTGATATCTGAATATTTCTTGATGGAAGTTATAGGGCTGGTCTCATACCTACAGTTGTTAACATTGATGATTCATCCATCAGTTGAGCCACCTTTGGTGATGACTTTGGTATTGCCTCTGCCGATGCTGATGGTTTTGCCAGTACTGATGCTGGAGGTTGATATACTGGGGCCATGCTCAATGTCTGTTGGCATTAGTGTCAGTGAAGTCAACCTTCCAGTTGCTGGTGTTGAAGATTATTCAGCTTTGGCCTTGTGTTGCAGGCACCCCTACATTTTCCAGCTGAGGTCTCTACTCACCTTCAAATGTTGAAACAAACACCTCCCAACAGACTGGATTCTTCACAAGTCTATGGCTATCCCACTTGTTTTCCAGCGGGATATAGGGTTCTGCCATGGAAATGCCAGCCTAAAATGTACTTTCTCTTCATCTTCAGACTCATCACCTTCAAAGACCGAAAGCACACATGCAAGAGGAAGCACATAGACTCCAATCCTTAGCCTCTCATACCCAGAATGAAAGATGATCAGGATGCCCATTACCCTTCTTCTCAACCAGATGACCCATAGTTTGGGGAAGAAATGCTAATGATGCCACAGAAAGGGGACGGCCTAATGATCAGTGTCATTATCATGGAGGACATTGCAACAGGCATTTTTTTCTACTGAGCAGTCTTTTTGGCTGGTCCCCTCACTGATGCCTATGTTACATGTTTCCACCAGCATGGCTTGGAAAAACCTGAATACTCTGGCTCTCTTTCTGAGGAAACCAGGTAGAATTCTTGCAGCTAGCTCAGAAGGTTGTGGCCTTGAGATTTTAACAAGTTCCTGTAGTCCAGGGTTTGATTCCCTAAGTCTCCATTTGCCTAATCTGTGACTCTGAGAAAGTCACATAATCAAGCAGTGCTCTGGGGTAGTTGGGAAAATTGGTGGCTTCTCAGTGCTATAGCTAGCTTATGTAGTACCTGGTATGCTTCCATGATGACTGCATGCTTCCCAGTGCTATAGGTAGCTTATGTAGTGCCCGGTATGCTTCCACGATGACTGCATGCTTGGTAACTACCTATGCACCTATTCTCTGTGTACCTAAAGACTGTACTTGTTGGTTGGAGATGCTTAAGCCTGTAAATAAAATGCAGAACTTTATCCACCTGATAAGGAATTCAGGAATGAGGACTGTCTCAGAAAGTGGTTTTATGTGTCCTCAGTGATCTACTTCAGAGTTACAAACTACCATGCATACATACCCAGCCTGTGGCATAGAGGCGATAAAGCCTAGACTATAACACAGATGACCTCACTTGGGCAGTAGAAGATGATGGTTTGCTCATTCTGGGGGAGGGAGTGGCTGCCTCAGATGGACAATTGCCATTATGCACATGGAGGCTTGCACGGTACCAGAAAGGCCAGGTCCAAAGCTGCAGGTTTGTCCATCCTACGTTGGTGGTGACGATAGCCCTTATAAGTGGGTGAAGGAATGCACATGCACGGGGCAGACATAGGATGTCCCATGGTGATGCAGAGGTGGGATAAGGACTTCATTAGAAATGCCATCCTTGTTGGAATGCTAGTGAGAGTGCACACCACCTCTGTGACTACCTAGATGATGACCCCTCCAGTCTTGTCTCACCTCTATACCAGATTCACCCAGTACTGGGGAATGAATGGTCTCAGGGAGGCTTAATAGTCAGTAAGCAAAGAAGCAAAAAGCATACAGAGAAAAAAAAGAAACCTTGCCCACATGATAACATTCCATTCAGATCTGGTCAGTGAAATGCATCAGTCACTGGAACAGGTGCCAGAACGAAGACTTAAACAGAAAATACGGTCCTTGTTAATTGCATCATTCATTTCAGCATCGCAATGATAGTTGACTATAACTCAGCTAAAGGTTTGAGCTGAGTTGCAGGCTCCAGTGTTGCTATATATTGGCATGGCAGGTTCTGGCACACAGAATTTGATGAGGATACCAAAATGACATTTATGAAATCACACTTTCAAGGCTCCACTCTTTTGGTCCTGAAATTAAGACTCATCTATAGAATTTGAAGGAAGAAGGCCAATCATTTCAGCTGTTGGACTGAAGATTAAGCCTCCTCATTTCCCCTTTTCTAGGATACAGACAGTATGCCGTTTATGGTTCTGATATGGACAGCAGTAATGAGATCAGTAATCTAGATGGAAACCTGCACTTCCATGGTAACTTCCAAAAAAAAAGAAAATGTCCCCCAGAGACAGAGGTACTGAGCAACAACGGGGTGGCAGTGGTCCAACATTTAGCAGTCAGCAGTAGAATCCCTGACAGCTTGCCTGGCTGTCCAACTCTAGATGTAGTCAGAGGTTGGTTATCTTTTTACCTTCCTGGCTATTACTCAGGACATGTGGATAAGGAGAGTAATATTCAGAGGGTCTACAATCCCCTTCCTGCACTCGTCCAATTCCAGTCTTTATTCTTGTCTGACAACACAGCCTATCAAAAGATTGCAGCAAAAAAGAGAGGGGCTCCATGCAAAATATCTCACCGGACCAGAAATGACAATGTTTCCAGATGTTTTTACTACCAAGAAAAACAAGGATCTCAGGGTCATTTCAAATTTAAGTGGCCGAAGCAATTTAATCCCAAAGAAACTTACTGGATAGTCATTGTACAGCCCACCCTTCCATGCTGTTATCTGACTTGAGACCAAATGTGTTGTTTAGACCTCTATGATGCACAGTTCCATATCAAGGTGGTCAAAGATTCTAGGTGATATCTTTACTCCTTGGTTAGGAGACATTCACTGCTAATTCAGGCTGTTCACTTTTTAGAGATTGCAGTGAAGACTATGAAGTCTCAGATGGAGCCTTCTCAGCTGTTCATATTCCTAAGCTGCAGTCTGAAATCAAGAATATGCAGACCTCATCTACATTTAGAAATAGTGCAGCATCTATAGCACTTGGTGTCTTGGTCCTTTAAGTTGCAATCTGATATAGCCTTTCTTGGCCTCAGAACCTTGAGTCTGATGCCAACAGAAATCAGGATGATACCCTTTTCCAAGTATTACATGACAGTATTGCAGTGGACACAGTAATTAGATCTCATGTCACAGAAAGTAAATGTTCGAGAGTCTGCATGTTTAATCTATAATAATGAATACACTTACTCAATCTGGCATGTCACAGTCCATTCCAAATCCCCATTTCAGCAGTGTCAATTATTATAGGTTCATAGGTTTCTACTAGTCTAACAACCACCACTGTCTTTACAAGCCTAGCCGTGCAACCCAACACAGTTTTTTTTTCCAGAGTTTCTTGGACACCTGTATGGTGGGGTATGTTAGTAAGGAGGTAGCTAAGAGTTATGTGGGAGGGGTATGTTAATTTGGGATCAATTTAGTTACTGTCGGCCTCTGTCCATTGGAGACATGGTGGCCAGAAGAGGGGGGGGGGTGAATTTGCAATTGCTACAATTTTCCATCCAATAATCAAGGTTTCATTTGAATAGGATTGGGGTAAACTTTTCCTCACATAGATGGGGAGTTTATTCCATAATGCAGAGATCCTTTTGACACATATCAGTCTCTCCAGCATGTTCTATTTATGTTGCAGGCAAAGTTCAAGTCCTTGGATCTAGTGTTTCTGGTGCTGTTTGTTTTATGGATGTGCAAGAGATCCATCAGAGCTGGATCTGGGGAAGTACTAGGTCCAATATTTTTGATCCTCTGCTTGGAGTACACACTATCTGGTCCTGGGTGCTTATGTTGATGAAGTTCTGTGAGTTAATGTACATTTCTCAGTCTATAGATGGGTAGTTAAAGTCTCCCATGGAAGGGTATTTGACTGGATGGTAAGTGCTTCTGATGGGTCATAGAGGGTGGCCTGTAGCTGGCCAGGATTTTGGTAAGGAACCTTGTCAATGGAGACTTGGACATGGATGAACTCAAGGACATCATCCTGTTCAACCACCCTGGAGCTGTATTTGTTGCCAACGTAGATCAAGACTCCTCCACCTTTAGTCCCTGTCTGTGCTGCTGTTGGTCTAAATGTGTGAAAGGCACTGTAGGCTTGCATTGCTGAAATATTTTTTGCAGCTTTAAATGAAATGTCTGTAATAGCACAGATTTCTACATTCTTTAGAGTAAGGAGAGCTTGTAGGGTATAGAGTTTCTTGTTTAGGCTCCTAGCATTCAGTAGTAACACCTCTTAAGGTTGCTTTGAGGTTTTTTTTTTTTGCTATGTTGTTAGTTTTGTCATTTTGACATTGAAAACAGGATCTGAGGGATGGGTAAAGTTTTACCCAATATCTGAAAGCCCGGGGTGACAGATGCAGTCCATCCTTGGCAAAACAATGTAGTCTATTAACCATGTCTTCTCATACTGATAGATATTGGCTTCCCCTTGAGTCACAACAGAAACATACTGTGGCATCATGAAGTTAGAATGCTGCTCAGTGCAAGGCACCTACCTGTCTGTGGCACATTTTAAGAGAGATCTATATAGTCCAGTGAGGTACATCTCAGGTCATCCCCACCCACATGGACTATGATAGAGTCATACTGGTACCTCTGGTGTAGTGACTCGAGTGTGTGCATGCTATTGTGGATCTTAGCTCAAGATATGCAACTAACCTTTATCTTTCCCTTGTCCAGTTTGGTGAGAGGGGCATCTGTGCATCATGCAATAAAATCCCCTGTGCCAAGAGTACTAGGTAAAGTGTTTGCTTGCCTTATGGAATTTGTTCTTGGGGGATCATTGGGTATAGGCTTATGTGTGGTGTTAGTTGCAGCGTTTGGTGTGCTTTAATGATTGCTGAGGACTGGTGGTGGTGTTTGACAGCTTAGGCAATTTTTGAGGTTTGGAAAGGTTTGTTTTAACTGCCTCAGCCTAAGAAGGTCTCTGTGTGTGGTGAGTGGTATGTGAAAAGAGTGTAGTGTGTGTGACCTAAACAACCTTGTTTGTAAGCAATATTTTTGCCTCCAAGAAAGCTATGTATGTACATCTCTTGCATATGGTGTTAGTTTCTTTAAGTATTAAAAGGTTGTCTGAGTACATGAGACAATTGCTGCATTGTCAAAGGATGCCCACATCTACCAAACTGGCCACAGAGACATTAAGATATTGCAAACCAATGTTGTCAGGAAATATATTAGGGTTGTGCTAATATAGTTTAGGAACTTGTTTTTACAGGGATCACCTGAGTGGCGTCTAGGTTTAAGACTAGATGTTAGATAGTGCTATCATCTGATATGAATACTGTTTTACACACTAACTAGCTGCCCTATGCTTAGAGCCATGCATATCATTTCTGTGTTACAGGTTAATGCCCTAAGTACTAGCTTTATGTTTGCTACTATACAGGGTACTGCTAACCACCACTGTGTGGTGAACAGCTCCATGCAAATGCACTTAATTTATAGCAGACAGAAGAAAAAACAACAAAAGCTAACTCCTGTGCCATCTGACCGATAAACAACTACTCTTTGAGCTCAGTGAAGTGCTTCCCACCTCAGAGATACAAGGTAAACACCTTCTGCCATGAGATGGATGATCTTGAAACTTCTTAATATAAAGCATACCAAAAGTAGCTCCCACATTCAGATTAGCATCAAACAACAAAGTCCCTAAAAAGCATTCTGTCTGATGAAACAATCTTACTTTAAGCTTCCCTTTGTGTTTCCCAATTCAGACTGACCAGGCTAAGTTACTACTGCCACTAGAATGGCAGTCCCAGTCTCCCTAATGTAAAAATACACTTTGGTTAGCCAAAAGTGAAAAGGCAACAACTAGCTGCAATACGTAATTGTTACTTTAAGCCCTCTTGTGTGTTTCCCAACTAGGACAGACCAGGCTACTCTACTCTAAGGTGTGATGAGTATTATGCAGACCAACTGATGTGTCTGTCTGCATTCAAAGACCAGAAGTGACATGAGTTTTCTGGAGATGAGTAAGACTTTCTTATTATTGAAGCTTTTCCCTGACTTCCTGCCCCAGAGTGTGATAGTCATACACCCTGACAACATGGAGGTGGTTTGGCATATCAACAAGCAAGGAGGAACTTGCTATTATTCCTTGTGCTGAGAAACGAGGATTTGATAATGGGCTGTGTCATTTAACCACTTTCTGGTAGCAAACCATATTCCAGTGGAAGCCAACTTATTAGCTGATAGACTAAATCACTGTCTCCAAATGCCACATGAGTGGTCTGTTAACCCTTTGGTTTACAGAAACTGTTCTGTCAGTGGTTCAAGCCTTGTTGTAACTTGATTGCATCTACAAACAGAACAAAGTGCAGCAGCTTCTGTTCCATCATTATTTCTCTGCTGGTGGAAAGTTCCAGCAATGTCCTATTCCTGAAATGTCCCCTGGACTCTTTTTTTACCCTTTTGTCTGATGATGAGTTACATCCAAAAAGCCAAACAACACAAGTCCAAAATCATTCACCACCCCCGCAACTCATGTGCACTAACCCCAACCCTAATGCTATACATTACTAAAAACTCTTTCCCTGACAGTACCACATATCAAGGCAAAGGGACACATAACTCACAAACATCAAACTTGCTCAACTCTAAATTTATACTTTCACTTCATTTCACCTTAACTCTTGAACACTCCCACATACACACTACCCGCAATAAGTGAATCTTGCACATTCTCACAAACATCCCCTTTTCAGTCAAACATTAAATTTTCCTGCTCACTCCTACATGCCTACAGTGTTACAAAGCTTGAATTCAACCAAATGCGATTCACTCAACTATGTAGTCAAGTGTTTATGCAGTGGCTCAGTTTTTGTCTATCATTTATGTGTCACTCGTTTGTGTTTTCAGCCAAATTAATTGTAATTCTCTCTCTGTCGCTCTTTCTCTCTCTGTATATATATATATGGTTCTACCTGACATTAACTCACTTAACCCCCCTAACCCTAACTCACTAGTCAGGTAGAACCATATATATATATATATATATATATATATATATATATATATATATATATATATATATATACATAATATATATATATATATATATATATATATATATATATATAATATATATATATATATATATATATATATATATATATATACACACACACACACACACACACACACACACACACATATACTATATATATATTCGGCTCATGCAATAACCTTGAAACAAAATTAAACAGAAAAGATCTTTTATTGCAGGGGGCAAGCCTAAAAAAGGTCTATAACATTCCAGACTGGGTATTTAGAAGGATAAACTCCAGGAACACAAAGGTTATTTTACCCCTCTGCTAGGCTTAGTCATGCCCTAGCAGGAGTACTGTGCTCAGCTCTGGTGCCCATAAAGGGATATGGATATCAGGTAAGTCAAGAAGATATACAGAAAGTGTGCCAAGGTAATAAAGTAAATGGATGAAAAGGGCAGTGAGTAGAGGTTAAGGGAACTAAATCTGTTTTCATTCTAGGATGTAAGAAAGCTGATACATGATTTGGGTATGTATTACACTTAGGGGACAGTGTGGTGCCATGCAACTCAAAAGGAAAGATGGAAAGAGGAGAAGGGATATGCCTAGCAAATTTAAAGTTACAAATTTCAACATAGATATTTGAAAAGACTTTAGCGTTGGAAGATTAGAGGATAAATTGGACTGTTTACTTAACCAGATAGTATCCTGCTAGACCTCAGAGTCCTGCAGGATGGCTTGGGTTGGGCGGGGTGGCAGGCTAGGAGAAGAGGCCTAGAAACAGTCAAATGAAAGATGCACAGGTAGGGAATACTTGATAATTTGTCCTTCTCTGTAGTCACAATTGTGCAATGTAATGTCACATAAATTCAGCATCTTAATATTATCTAAGAAAACAGACTTGTCTTGCTGCTCTTATCTCATTGTAATCTTTACTACTTGTTTATAGGAACATTGCCAAATGACAGTGACTTGGACTCTGGCATTTCTTTGCAGGAATCTGAAGGATCAAGGTAAGGAACAGAAGAGAAAATATACATCCCTCCCCATTAAAATAGCTGGTTCTGAATCAAATCCAGTTTATAGCGATGACTCAAAGCTGTTAGTGGTCTGTTGTATATTTCAGATTGCAAAAAAGCAATGTGTGGATTGTATGCTAAGAAGTGGTAAAAACACTGACAGTTTTTTATCTGTATTGGAGTATAGATTTTATGTGATTCATCCCAGTAACATAGAGTACTTTGAATCTGAAGCTAAGAAGTATGATTTCTAGAACTGTTTATTATTACAGATATGGAATTGTTCATGCAGCTTATTATGCTTAAGAATTAACTCATTAAGTCATACTGAAGCCTTCAGGCATTTCTCAAGGATCAGATGAGTGAGTTCTGTAGACCTCTACTATTGTTTCTTTATAGGTATATTAATAATTACAAAACTGTGCTAACTACAAGGTTTTGAAAGATTCAGCATACATGATGAGCATCACAAATGTCAGTGATCCTTGATTGTCTAAATTAGAACATCTATACAGTCACCAAGTAAATATTATGTGTATAATTATGCAAATGGTCATTACTTTCATGTTTCTGTAAGTATCTCACCAAGCATGGAATATGGACAGAATTCAGTGAGGGCACATAAAAGGAAACAACTGGTTGAGGGTTGGGAGGGTGGCCTAATGGTTAAGATGTTTGCCTTACAAACACAAGGTACAGGGTTTGAGTCTTACAAGGAATAATTGGCTAGGCTTAAAATGGCTCACAATAGCAGTTAACCTAGTACTAATCTATGAACCTATGAACAAATGCTGCATCTGTGTAGCTTGAATGGCTATCACTGTAAGTTGTTTACTAAACATTACAGAAATGATCATTTGCTTGTTTATTATGACTTACATAATCCTGTTTCAGGCTTTGAATATAATGAGTGATGCCACTGTGAAGGTGAGTTTGTGCTGAACAATTCTACTGTTTATACTTTCATAGAATGGTTATGCCTCTAGAGATATGAATGTTTTGTGACTTAAAAATCATGTTCTAGGTTTAATTTAATGAATGCTTCTATCGTGAAGTTGAGTTTGTGTGGAACAATTTTGCTTTTATACTTTAGTCGAACAGTTATGGTTCTAGGGATATGAGTACTTGTTTGTAATGTAAATTCATAACTATTTTGAGAAAAGGCTCACCATATAATGACTGGAAGTTAAAATGAAACCTTATAGAGCTCTGTCGGATTCAAAGGGTTTCCGGCATTTAGGTCACGAGACATTTCCCCGCATGCTAAAACTGTGAAACCAGAAGCCCACAGCACCACTTTGCTGTAGAGCTGTACAGACAAAAAGCACAATTGCTATGGCGTTAAATGCCCACGAGACACACGGCACATCACAACGATCCCTAAGGACAGCTACCTGGCTGTATTCTAACAATAGAGAAATCCTTGCTATAGTTGTTATCATTGTGCTATAGGTTTGTTTACAAAACAATGATAACACTTCCAGCAAGGCTGTTTCTGTTGTTAGAATACAGTTAGGTAGCTGTCCTTAGGGATCGTTGCAATGTGCTGTGTGTCTCATCAGTGTTTAATGTCATAGTGATTATGATTTTTGTCCATTATGCTCTACGGTGAAGCAGTGCTGCGGGCTTCTGATTTCAGAGTTGTAGCTCGCTGGGAAATGTCTCGTGACCTAAATGCTGGAACCCAGATTCAAAGAGTTAATATAATGTCATTGGTTTTTAAATAAAACATTTTAGTATATGTTTTATATGAATAACTGTGGTATATGAACAAACATTTTATTCATATATCTGACATAGACACTTGAAGTCCTAGACAACATTTTATTTAGCTGATGAATGGAGGTTTACATAGATTCTAGGTAAAACCAAGGTTATACCATTAAAGCAATTTCCCCAGCATATGTTTTCCCCCCAAATAAAATCACCTCCACTCACTTATGCAGAGCTAACAACATTTTATCCTTGGCAGTAAAAATGAATGCAGTGATGATTCAATTAAGAAAAATCATTTCCTTAATGCCAAGTGATGTTTGTACAAACCAGTTCCTCTTTTCATGGCTGAGATGAAGAATATCTGGGATGATGCCAAACAGTTGCAATCTTATGTTGTTATTTTTTTTTGTCTTTTGGCTTTTCCCAGTAAGTGGTCGCCACAGCGATACTCCGGTCCGCTAATGATTGGCAGTAGATTTTTACGAAACGCCGAGGTGTCAGCTCGATGCCCAACCTTCAACGAAGGCACGCCCATTTACACACGCATGTCTTTTGAACGCTACCCAACCGTGGGGAGGGCATGCAGACTCCACACAGAAGGCACTCCCAGGCCCAGCCGAGAATCGAACGGGAGAACCTCTTGCTGTGAGGTAACAATGCTACCGTCATACCAAAGCTAGTAACCCAGCACCCAAAATCCTAAATTCTGTTCATTACTCGGCTGCCACCCTACAGGATCAATAAATGCTGATAGTCCACATCTGCCTCCTCACAACTTCAACAATTTGTAGAGCCTGTTGTCCTATTTTAGACAAGTTTCAGTGGTGACTGCTGCTACCGTGACACAGCTTTAGTTGACTAGCAGCCAAGGAAGGCACCATGTCTATAAAAGTGTCTTTTCTTCTTTTCCTTCATCTGGTCATTTCCTCACTTTAGCTTCGCTAACTGTTTCTGTGTGCATCTGTCTGTACCCCAGGTTCTCTTCAGGGAAGTAGTTCAGAGCTGTCCTTCACACCAAGAGAACTAAGCCATTACCTAACTGTCCTTTTTCTCCTTTCAGCCTTGGACGTGCAACCTGCTCATCTGTGGGGGTAGAGGGCGAGCTGTTCAAACTCATGCCTTAACTGTAGTCTAATTGTAGCTGTCTTTGGAAATCTTTGTTAGGTAACCCATACCTGTTACACAGATATATGAAGGTATCTAATCCTTTAGAATCTGCATCCCAGAGATCTGGTACTTCTTTCATCCCTTTGCTGATCCTCCTTGAGCAGATGATTGAAACCCTCCTCACAGCCATCAAACAAATAGAATTCCAAATCAGTGTTCTTACCTATTTTTATAGGATCAAAGGTAAGTACTAGACCAGCTGCCCTTGTAGGCCATTTTTAGTCTAGCCAATTACCCTTTTTGTGCTCAAATTAACCTATCCCGTTTGCTTATAGAATGGCCTTACCCATCCCATTGTCGATAATTATATAGTACCCCAATGGAAATAAATGGGATCATGCCATAGATGATTTGAAGGGACCCATGCATGGGGTAAAACATTTAGGAGATGCCAAAGTCCATTGGTATTACAGGGGCAGTCCTTGGGTAAATTTTATGTTTCTTATCCATAGATCTAAGTTGTGCTTGAACATGGACAGGTTTGAAGTTTGTTCTGTGTGGTTGGGGAATCCATTCCAGAGCAACAGTATCCTCTGCGAGATATATCTGTCCCTACAAACTGTTCTGTTTATGTTGCAGAAGAGGTTTAGATCTCCAGACCAAGCATTTCTGATACCATTTGACTTGCCGATGTGTGCAAAATCCATCAGTATTGAGTCAGAAGATACCTTGTATGCCAGACACAAGTCGGTTCTTAGCAGTCTGTAGGATACTGAGTATAGTGAAAGGGCTTGGAGTTGGTCCATGTAAGACATGCTGTTTAAGCCTTGTATTCTTTTAGTAAGGTATCTTGTTCATGCAAATTCTCAGCATACCACCCAGCTTGCACACATTGACCTGCCCTATCCCAACAAACAAATTCTTCCCTTCTCCTCCAGCATTTCCTAACCTTTTGTTAAATGATCATGAGGCTTTATTCAAGAGATTAGTCAGAGCACTAGCTGGCACCACTGCGACAGTACTATATCCAAGTCACCTTAACACTTACAAAGGGTATTTATTTATGTATTTATTTACTTTGCTGTTGTTGACTGGGATAATCCCATTAGATAAGGCCTATGTTCAGGGGAGACCTGAAGTAGTATTCATACTGACAAGGGGTAATTTGGCCAGGATATCACTGAAATTCTCCTATTCTTTTCGCAAGTAATAGTAGGAATGTGTTCCATTGATTGAGAAGGGAGTTTACAATTAAAAATCATGCCTATTAAATTGACACTGTGAAGGATGCAAAATATAAAAACAATTTTTATTTACAGGGAGCAAGTCCCCTTACACATTTTGACATTTGGTCAAGTTTTACAGCCTAAAAACTAAATATATAGAGAAGCAAAAAATATAGAACAGAGAACCAGTGATGCAGTGGAGACAGACGTAATGAATAATGTTTTAATAATGTTCTCATGGACTGACATTTTGAAAGGTGCTGCAAAACAGAGAGGGGCTCAGACTGGGGTTTTGCAGAAAAATATAATTTTTCTGCATTATAAAAAATGAGAATATATATACATGTATGTATGTATGGGTTCCCTTCAGATCATGAAAACCCCATATAATCAAAGACCAAATTGTCGAGATGACAATATCAAAAACCCATTTCAGCAAACCACCTACATATGAAGATCTTCCCAGAGTAAGTAACCTGTTGGATAACAAGGTGAACTCTGCCCTTTTCCCAACTGTAGTGCACTCTCGGAGTTGGTATATTTAGTTTTTTATATATATATATATATATATATATATATATATATATATATATATGTGTGTGTGTGTGTGTGTGTGTATATATATATATATATATATATATATATATATATATATATATGTGTGTGTGTGTGTGTGTGTGTGTGTGTGTATGTGTATGTGTATATATATATATATATATATATATATATATATATATATATATATATCTATATCTATGGATCTACTTCAGTAGATTGAACATATTACAAGTTCGAACCACATATGGCCGAGACCATATGTTCGAACTTGTAATAGTTTGAACACTGAAGTAAAAAAAAAGAAAAAACAACAAAAAACAAAATTAAACGTCTGTTGCGGGTGCTGAAAAGAACACTTCTGGCTGACATCAAAGATTGAAACAGTACTAGTTTCATGAACTTTAATTTTACTTTGACTTAGGAATGGGGTCCATTCCTATTATGGTATTAGAAACCCAAAAGACTTGGAGAAATTAAAAAGAAAACAATACTAATTTCATGAATTTAAAGCATACTTTGACTTAGGAATGGGGTCCATTCCTGTCATGGTGTTAGAAACCCAAAAGATTTGGATAAATTAAAAAAGAGAGAAGTAGGTTAAAAAAATAAAGAAGATAGCTGGGTGCATATGACCCAGGATAAAAAAGTGCCCAATCCTGGTAAGTGCACTGGTACCAGGGCTGGAAAAAAATGACAGTGTAGAATCCTAAAGACACAGAAATATTACTACAATGGTGCTAGGCTAGGCCCAGTGGAAGGATGGTATCCCTGTTGTAGACGGAAGTAGCAGTCCCCAAAAATCACAAAAACTGATAGGCCAAAAAAGAGCCATACAGATGACAGAGTGGACTACTGAGGATAAGAAAGAAATTATATATTGTTACTATTATGCAAGAAGCCCAGAATTTCCAGACAAAATATATATGAAAAGATTTTAAGAGAGACATTAGAGGAAAGAAAAATACTTCCACAAGAAAAACTGTCAGAAGCTTCAAATAAAAATTTATGTTCATTAATACAACAGATGCATGAAAAACACTATATAGACCAAGAAACCTTGTGCTGTTTGGAAAAAGAAGCAACTGAGTAAGTGTGAAATTTTAGAGATGTTTGAAGGATATAAAAAAGAAATATGGACATGGGTAAGAGAGAGATCTGATATGGTGCAATATTTATGCAAAGGAGAAAGTCAAATTTATCAACACAAAAAAGACAGCCTCAAAGATATTCAAAAAGAAATACAGGCAAAGGCATCCAGCTATGGAAAATTTCACAATAAAAAAAAAGATTACAAAGAGGAAATGTAGAACAGGAGATTAGTCGAATAGAAGTTAAAAAGTAGAAGCTGAGGTTATGGAATATTTGCGAAGTGAAGGATTCAGTATAGAAGGTCTCACACAGGTTATATCACAGCATGATGGAACAACTAGTCCCCAAAGTAAGGAGAAACAAGAGGAGCAGGAGACATCTGAAGAAAAATATGGACATGGGAAAGAAAAAGAGATTTAATATGGTGCAATATTTATGCAAAGGAGAAAGCAAAATTAATCAATGCAAAAAGAGCAGCACCAAAGATATTTGAAGAGAAATACAGGCAAAGACATCTGGATAGGGAAAATTTTACAATACAAAAATAAGGAAACAAAGAGGAAAAGTAGAAAAGAGGATTAATAATGGAGAAGTTAAGGAAGTAGAAACTGAGGTTATCGATTACCTGCAAAGTGAAAGATTAACTGTAGAAAATTTAACTCAGATAACAACACAACAAGATAGAGCAATGGATACCCACATTAAGGAGAAACCAGTGGAGCAGGAAGCATTTAATCAGTTTATATATTAAGATACTTTGGAGCCTCCCATAGGAAACCAGTACAAACATTCAGTTAGAGCTATACAGCAAGGGAAAGAACAGGAAACTGGGGCAACTCTGACACGGTCAATGTCATGGAGTGGTAGGCCAGTGAGTTCCCATATGAAAGAGCAACAGGTAACATAGGGTGAAACTGAAGAGAAAGTGGCACAGGAAGATGCTCTGAAACTTTCTATAGAATGCCCGCAGGAAATGGAGAAGAAAGAATGTGCCCTTGGTTTAGAAGAAAATGATTTAAGAGAAGAGTTGCTTGATTTAATATAGATGGGTATGGTAGACATATTAAAATCAATGAAAGAAATAGACTGCAGAAGGTCAATAAAACCTACAAACTCAGAAGATGATAAAACAAATGAACACAGTAATTAGGACTGTCCATTCAGATTCATTCAATATGACAGAAGTAAATAGAATACATTACTGTGCAGCCAAATTAATAACAAAGTCCTACCACAAGAACACAAGGTAGTAAGGGAAAGGATGGGGAGAAATCAAATGCCATCGTGGAAGTATCAAAGAAAACTATAAAGCAATTAAGACAAAAAGTGTCACTGTTAGAAGAGTGTAGAAGAGGGAACAGATCAACAAAAATACTCAGAAAGACAGACGTGATAAAAGCAATGCAGAGTATTATAACAGATCAGGATTTATTGTGCACTATTGCAAATAATAAACTAAAAATAATCTGCACAGGGAGAAAAACTTAGAAGATACATAAATAAATATAAATGAAAAGTACAAAATAAGCAATTTATTGATGACCCAAAAAGTTTTATAGAGAATTGGGAAACAATGTAAAAGGAATTGAAAGACCACCAAAAAAAGAATAAATAAATACATTTTGGAGAAATATTTATGAAGATCCTATGGAAAATAGCAAAGATGCTAAATGGATAAAAGTAAAAGAAAGAATAAGAACTTCAAATGTACAGGATATGAAGTGGGATGAAATAATGTCCAGAGAGATTGAAACAAAGTTAAGAAAAGCCTCTAATTGGAAAACCCCAGGCCCAGATGCAGTGTCTAACTTCTGGCTAAAAGTATTAACATCCTTGCATGAAGATTTAGCCATGAATAATAAGTATTGATATGCACACCCCAAACAGACACCTTCCTAGCTAACAACAGGAAAAACAATGCTCCTACTTAACAGCGAACCTGTAAGCTACCCTAAAAACTATAGACCAATAACTTACCTTCCAATGACACATAAACTATACACTGGAATTAATGCTGACAGTTTATAGTCATTTAGAAGAAAACTCAATTATGGCAATAGAACAAAAGGATAATAAAAGAAAGTCATATGGAACAAAGGATCATTTGTTGTTAAACAAAGTCATAGTGGAGACAGACCTCCCAACCGTTCTGAATTACTCGGTTTTTACTGAGTTTTGGGGTCCAAATGAAGGGGTGCCACGATCCCCGAGTGGCACCCCTTCATTTCCGATTTTTTAAAAATGTTTGCGCTATCGGAGCTGACGTCATCACGTGCGCAATGACGTCAGCTCTGTCAGGCTACCAGCCAGTCGGAATTGAGCTCAAGGAGCTCACATCATCATTTCCGGCTGGCTGAATTGAATTGCAAGCTGGCGGGAATAGCAGAGGAACTTGTATGCGGCCAGGAAGCTGAAACAGCAGGAACGTGGGAATGGCAGAGGAAACGGCAGGAATGAGGAATACGGGAATGGCACAGGAAACGGCAGGAATGAGGAAAACGGGAATGGCAGAGGAATGGCAGGAATGAGGAACATGGGAATGGCAGAGGAACTTGTGTGCAGCCAGGAAGCTGAAACGGCAGAGCAGGGAATGTAAACTACTCAGGGTAAGCTGAAAGCTGAACTCGTTATTCAGTTAACATACTCGGGGTAAGCTGAACTCATTATTGTGTGTGTGTGTGTATTCAGTTAAGATACGTGTGTGTGTGTGTGTGTGTGTGTGTGTGTGTGTGTGTGTGTGTGTGTGTGTGTGTGTGTGTGTGTGAAAATATTGAATATAGACTTAAAAAGGTTTAAAAAAAAAAAACTTTCCCCAGATATTGTAGGGTTAAAAATAAACAAAACACTGGTTAAAACAACTTAATAATTATGTAAAACAGCTAAACTGATATAAACTGTTATATAACAGCACAGATAACAAGAAATCAAAACATTTAAAACAAGTAAAGATTTTTAAATGAACTGAAAAACATATAGGAAAGGAATTAAACATGTTCAGACACAGCTCTCTTATTGAGAGGTCTGGGATTATTTCAAACCAGCAGAAGTTTAAAAGTAGAGCAAAAGTTTTATAAAAGCACTTAGAACTCAGTCAGCAGCCAAATATACTTCTAACCTTCCTTAAAGCAATAAGAACTCATGGACTAGTCTGCCTTTCATTCCTCTAACATTAAAGAAACCAGGGTTTAATTTCAACAGGTAAAAAGGAAAACAAAGCTACTATTTACTGAGGTGACCGAATATAGGCTTAAAGAGCTTTAAAGCTTTATAATTATGTCATAGGGTCAAAATCAACAAAATGCCAATTAAAATGTCTTAATAATTTAAAACACAGTTAAAACAAAAAAAAAAAAACACTGTTAAAACCCATTTAAAACAGATAAGAAAGGAAACAGACTAAACATATACAGATTATTAAAAAAAATTAAAACATCACAAAGAATTGAAAATTCTTCAGTCACTTAGCTCTTTTGTTGATTGAGCTGGAATCAACTCAAATCAGTAGCAGTTTAACAGTAAAGTCAGACTTTAAGAAAGCACTTGGAACTCACCAGCCAACAGTAAAATAACTTCTAATCTGCCTCAAAACAATTTCAATGTCTGAACTAGTCTGCCTCTCACCCCTCTCTTATAGGTTCATAGGTTCATACTAGGCTATCTGCCCTAGGGCATTTATAAGCCTAGCCAGAATGTGTTTGGCTTTCGTCACGCATTTTAAATTTATTTTGCTATGCCCTTTTTCGAGGTTAGTATACTGTGCCTCTGTCTAACAGTGACACAGAAGTGATACCCGGGGTAAACCAACGATCTCCCATCCACTCATCAAGATTCCTCTTGAAGAGAGTCAATGAGGGACTCTGCCTAACCTGGACTGGGATTTTATTCCAGAGTGAAGGGAGCCTCTGGGTTATGAATCTGTCCCTCCAGCATGTCCTATTTATTTCAGTGCTGAGGTTCAAGTCTCTTGAGCGCGTAGCTCGACGGGATTTGGATTTTCTGAGGTGCAGCATGTCCATTAATTCCGGGTTGGACATGGCTTTATACGTCAGGCACAGATCGCCTCTGAACAGGCGGTATGCCACTGAGTAGAGCTGGAGTTTCTTTAACCGGGCAGCATATGGCATCTGTTTGAGCTCTTTGATCCTCTTGGTGAGGTACTTTTGGGGTCTTTCCAGTTGCTACAGGTGTCTGGTAAGGTACATCCCAAAAGGGGCATTGTACTCAATTATGGGCCTGATGAGGGATGAGTAAAGAGGCACGATGACCTCCTGATCTAGATGTGAATCCCTTCATGATTAGGTGGGCTATATAAAATGTTTTTCTAACCACTTTGGCCATGTGGTTGTCAAATGAGAGATTGCTATCAACTTGGGTCCCCAGGTCCCTAATTACTTCTTCTGTACTTAATGGATTACCACCTATGTGGTAATTTGTGGGCACTTTGTTTTTACCAAAGGGGATGACTATACACTTTTCGGCATTTAGCTTGAGGCCATGGCTCTGGCACCAGTTGTCTGTTTCTATGAGGCCCTTTTGGAGGATGCTTGTGTCGGCTGGAAAGTCGATTATGGCGCCCAGTTTGCAGTCATCTGCGAACTTGGTCAGCCACAGTCCTTCCGTGTTGGCCTGTACCTCCGAGAAATATATACCGAACAAGAGAGGTCCCAGGACTGAGCCTTGTGGGACACCACTTGTAACTGGTTGGAGTCTGACATGGCTCCAGCAATTCTAACCATGTGGGTTCTGTCCTTGAGCCAGTTTGCAATCCATCTAGTGACATAGGGGTTTATATTTAAGCTGGTGAGCTTATCTATAATGCCCGAGTGGGGTATTGTATTGAAGGCTTTTGTGAGGTCCAGGTAGGCTGTGTGGACCACCTTCCCCTCGTCAATGGCCTTGGTGACTGTTTCAAAGAAATCAACCAGGTTTAAGAGGCAGGATCTGCCCTTAACAAAGCCGAACTGGGTAGGATCCAGTGTCTGTAGGTCCCCAATATCTTTATTTATGAGGTCCATGATGATCCTTTCCATAGCTTTGCAGACCAAGCTAGTCAGGCTTATGGGGCGATAGTTTCCAGGATCCGTTGAGGCACCACCTTTATGGAGAGGGACCACTGTTGCTGTACGCCACTCTTTTGGCACATATCCTGTAGTAAGGCTGAGATCGAACAGTAGTTTTATGTTTGGGTTTAGCTCTTCTTGGAGTTCATGTAGGACGCAGCCCGGGACACCATCTGGACCCATTGATGCTGTGTTTTCTGCTTTAGAGAGGGCGGCTCTTACCTGAGCATCTGAGATGTCAGGGGGGCAGCACTCTGCTGGGATAGATATTTGCCCTTTTGGTGGGGAGGGGGGGGAGAAGTTTGCGCTGAACCTGTCAGCTAGGATGTTGGCAATGTCTGTGGGTTCAGTGTATTTTTTGTCATTTTGGACTAATTCTGAGCATATCTGGGAATTACCACCCAGGTTCCTAACATAACTAAAGAAAGCCTTGTGATTATCCTTAGTGTCCTGTGCAATTTTTCTATCGAAGCTGGCCTTAGACAATTTTATGAGTGCCCGTAGTTTTTTGCTAATACTGATCAGTGATGCCTTCCCTTTTTGGGATTTAGCTCTATCATTTAGTAGCTTCCTCCTTCTATTGTATAGTTTGTTTATGGCTGGGGTCCACCAGACAGGACGTCTGCCTTTGGAGGATTGGGTCTTGGTTTTATTTGGGATCGGATGATCCATGCATTCCTGAAGGTGTTCATAGAATGCGTTTATAAAGGATTCTGCGGTCTGGGCCATATTTTCCACAGGCCTGAGGGCTTTGAAGGATTCCACCTCGGTTTTGAGGAGTGTGAAATTTGCTTTAGAGAAGTTTTTCACTGTGGTTTTCTGGGCAGGGGGTGGGGTCGGGATGTGAATATCCAGTGAGATTAGTTTATGGTCTGATCTTACCAGTGAGGGATACACTTCTGGTCTGGAGCATAGAGTCCCCATGTTGGTGATGATCAGGTCCAGTATGTTTTCCCCTCTTGTGGGAGTGGTAACAAGTTGTTCCATAGCATTTGAGTTTATAAATTCTAGGAACCTTTGGGCTAGGGTGTTGGAGCTAGAGTAATGCTCCCAGTCTATGTTTGGGTAGTTAAACTCGCCCAATATAATGATGTTTGGAGAGACCTTCATATTTTCCAGTGTTCTCAGAAAGGCCGAGTGGGGTTCCTGGGTTTGGGAGGGTGGTCTGTAGCAGGCTATAAACTGGAAGGCAGTTTTACCCACTGTTAGTTGCACATGGATAGTCTCTGATGCTTCGTGCTTTGCCACCAACCTGGAGGTGTGGGTATCTTTGATGAATATCGATACTCCCCCTCCTTTTGTGGTTCGGTCCAAGTTTTGGGGTCGAAAAGCATGGTATGAGGTATAACCTGGTAGTGCTGGGGTGCTCTCGGGAGCCCTGAACCAGGTTTCTGTTACTGCACAGATATCGATGTTCTCCATGCTAAGGAGAGTTTCGAGTGTGTGCATCTTGAGGTTTAGACTTCTGGCATTGAGTAGCATTACTCTTAGTTTCTTATCCTTGTGATACCTATGGAGGTGGGTTTGTCTTTTGAGCCTTGCCTAAAAAAGGCACTATGGGAGTAGCAAGAGCCTTTGCCAATATCCGAAAGCCCAGGGGTGACAGGTGCAAGCCGTCCCTAGTGAAGCATCGTGGCTTGTCGAGCATATCATCCCAAGCTGACAGGCATTGGATCCCCTTTGAATGACACCAGTACTTAAGCCAATTGTTGAAATTGATCATCTTGTCTTCATATTGTGGCATCATTCTTGGTGAGGGTAAGATGCTACTCAAGGTCAGGGTCATACCGGCCTGGGCTACATGCTCAGAGATCTCTTTTATGTCTCTTTTCATGTAAATCAGGGTTTAATACTAACAGTTAGAACAAAAACATAGGAAAAATGCAGCTATTTACAAAAGTTACTAAATATAAGCTTAGAGAGTTTTAAACACTTTTCCAGATGTTGTGGTGTCAGAATTAGCACAATGATTACAGCATCTAAGTAAATATATAAAATAATGATATAAAACAACTAAACATATACTGACTGCCAATAATTAATTTAAACAGATAAGAAAAGAAAACAACTAAAGCATATACAGGCTTCCCCATATAATACACTTGGTGGCTAGAGGTATTCAAGCTCAAACCCTGTACCTTTGGTACAGGGTAAAAAGAGCCTACTATCCCTAGCCACCACCATTTCTGAGTAAGTTGAGAGCTATGATGAGAAGTGAGAACATTTTTTTTCTGCTAACAGTTGAAAGTTATGCTCTGAGCTTTGTCCAGATTTTTTTGTACTAAGAGATGAGAGAGCTATGATGAGAAGTAAGAACATTTTTTTTGTGCTAAGAGTTTAGAGCTATGATAAGTGAGAACACAATTTGTATTCCCCCACCCATTATTGTTTGTGTGCTAACAGTTCAGAGATATGGTGAGTGAGAAGTGAGAACTGAATTTGTATTCCCCCATTATTGGCTTTGTTGTTTGTCCATGTTTTTTGTGTTGAGGTTAAGAGCTATGTTGAGAAGTGAGAAATTAATTCACTAAATGATGGCTATTAAGTTTCAGTCTTCCTATTTTTCAGGTAGCTGCTGATTTGGCATAGTGATATGTTGTTCTGACTGTAGTGCATAGAGTCCTGGGTTCAAAACCTGCCAGTGAAATGCATGATGGTAACACAACATTTTATTCTAGCAACTTTACAAAATTATACAAGCAATGTTTAAAATGTGTCCCTGTTTTTTGACCTTTTGTCCCCCTCCCCCCCCAAAAAATGAAATTGAAAATAAGTGCGAGACGCTGTGCAAGATGCCTGTGGCTTACACTACTGTCATTCTATTTATAGTGTGGGTGTGGAAGCAGACTTTTATGATGGAAATGTTCTGAATTGGGCAGTTTTTTCATTATTGGTTCATGTGTTTTGTTTCATTACCTACAGTACAGATTACTGGTAAAATGTTCAAACAATAAATTTAAAATGTGCTCTAACGTGTGTTGTATTATACAAGGAATATAATTTAATAACGTCAGGAAGGTGTATCAAAGAACGCATGTATGTTTCTTGTTTTGTGTGCAAGGGGCCATTGATTTGAAAACAGCCCAAAGGTAATCTTTATCCACCACTGGCCAGATGCATTTTCTTTGGATGTGGTGTGGGTTTCAATGCTGTTTCAATGAATGTGAGTTTCAAGGGCAAAGAAGTTTTAATGTCAAGCCTATTTTCATTGTGAGACAGTATTGCTTTGTTTACCAGATGATGTCTTTTACTGTTTCTGCATTGTTGTGCTGTAAAATGTAAAAATAAAATCCAAATCATTGTAGAAGTAAAGCAATATGCATACATTAGTGTTTATGGTAAATGGGGAGAAATAGCCAGGTAACGGGACATTGGAATGGCTGCAGGGGGACTCTGGTGCCATGTTTTGGTTGTCTGTTCTTCAGTTTGCGTTTGAAAGTTGGTATCCCACAATTCCATTGGAGTGGGTGGGGTTACATAATTATGTATGCAAATTAGATGTTAATCAGCGTACAGATTTGTACCTATTTTTCATGGGCCTTGTCCAGATTTTTGATGTTTCCAGGTTGAGAAGTATGAGTGGAGAACTGTAAAAAGGGGAAGAATCAAAGCATGGCATGGATAGACTACAAAAAACATTTGACAGTATCCCAATGCATGGATAAAAGAGTGCTTAAAATTTATTAGATACACCTAAACTGATAAACTACATCACAGTGACCATTGAAACGGTAGCAAACCACTTTGCAGTTAAGCCATGATAAAGGACAAATTATTATTCCTGGGATAAAAATTCAAAGGAGGATATTCCAGGGTGACTCTCTGTCACCGATACTCTTTTGAATTACCTTTAACCCATTAAGCTGTTTGCTTAACAGATTAGATCATGGCTATAATTTGGCTCCCAACAAAGTGTAAAGACTTCTCATCTTCTCTTTGTAGAGGATTTAAAACTGTATAGCTCATCAGATGAGGAACTGAAAGCACAACTGCAAGTAGTCAAAACTTTTTCAGATGATATAAGAATGTCATTTGGTCTTGATAAATGTGCAAAAGCAACCTTTAAAGCAGGAAAGCACCAGGAAAACATCAGTTTGGGACAAGAATATGATATAAAAGAACTTGAGCAAGAGGAAGTGTATAAATATTTGGGAATTGATGAAGGATCAACAATAAAACATGAGCAAATGTAAATAAAACTCAGTAAGGAATATTTTAGAAGACAAATTAATCCTGAAAATACCATTGACATCTAGGAACAAAGTTCAAGCTATAAACAAATTTGCTCTTCCTGTCCTAACTTGCAGTTTTGGAATGAATGACTGACTGGCCACAAAAGGTGTTGGATAGATTAGACAGGAAAACAAGAAGGATGCTTCATGCTCATCAAATGATTTATAAAAATCAGTGCATACGAAGATTTTATAGTCCCCATTCCAAAGGAGGTATGAACCTCTTTGAAATTGATTACATGTATCGATCTGCAATTTTGGGACTGCATACATACCTGCTGACCTTACATGACCCAAACATAGTGAAAGTTTTGAAACATGAGGAGAATAAGTCTAAGATAACTTCCTTGCTTAGTCTAGCAGAAGCATATCAATGTTAAGCGGGAATGGAAATCAAACCAGAAGTAGATGAAAATCAAGCAGCAACTGAATTTGCCAAAAAACAAAAGAAAGAATATAAGGTGAAGGATCAGATGACAAGGCAAGAAATGTGGAAAATGCATAAATATAGTTGTAAATGTAGAAAACTCCTGGAACAACCTCATGCTGATAAGAATCGAATGCAAGAATGGTTAAGAAGAGGTGTATACAAACCAAAAGGTGAAAGGTTAATATTGGTGGCCCAAGATAGTGGACTACATACACCTCGGTTTACAAAGTCCATTGAACACGTGGGAGAAACAGACAAATGTAGGTTTTGTAAAACAGAATTGGAAACAGTTGCACAACTTGTTGCTGGTTGTGACATACTAATGGTAGAAGGAATGTATACGTAAAAGCATAATAATGTGGCAAGACTGTTGCACTGGGGATTGTGCAAACATTACAATATATTGAAGTAGCTGAAAAACACTGGAAACATGAACCACAAAGCATCATAGAAAAATGAAGAAGTCTATATCACATGGGATCATCCATTACCAACAGTTCAAAAGATAGATGTGAGAAAACCAGATATAGTGGTCCATGAAAAGAAGACAAAAGTAGCAGTCACCATTGAAATTGCTACACCCAGTGATTACAGAGTCTTGCACACAGAAAGACACAAAGTCATAAAATATCAGGATTTGCAGGCAGAAATGAGAGCTATGTGGAAGAAAGATACCCAGATAGTTCCAATAGTAGTAGGAGCAACAGGTTTTATAAAAAAATCGTCATATTTAGATATGTTACCGATACATGTAACTCCATACGAAGAAGTCATTACTGGGCACACTATGGTTGCTGTGAAGGAGGTATGGGCCTCCTCAAAATTCATTACATATATAGCTCTGCAGTCATAGGACTGCATACATATCTGCTGACCTCGTAAGACCCAAACATTTTTAAAACATGAGGAGAATAAGTCTAAACTGACTTCCCTGCTTAGTTTAGCAGAAGTATATATGTGTCAAGTGGGAATGAAAATCAAACTAGAAGTAGATAAAAATCAGGCAGCAACTGAATGTGCCAAAAACAAAAGAAAGAATATAATGTGAAGGATCAGATAAGAAAGCAAGAAATGTGGAAAATCCAAAAATATAGTTGCAAGTACAGAAAACTATTTGAATAACCTCATGTCAATCAGGACAGAATACAGGAATGGTTAAGGAGAGGTGAATTTAAACCAAAAGATGAAAGGTTAATATTGTTGGCCCAGGTTAGTGGACTAACAAAGTCCATTGAACATGTGGGACAAACACACAAATACAGGTTTTGTAAAACAGAATTGGGCACATTTGTACATCTTGTTGCTGGGTTTGATACACTAATGGCAGAAGGACTGCATACTGAAAGGCACAATAATGTGGCAAGAATTTTGCATTGGGGATTGTGCAAACATTATAATACTGAAATAGCTGAGAAACATTGTTAACATGAGTCTGAAAGCATTATGGAAAATGGTGTTTATATCACATGGGATCACCCACTGCCAACAGTTCAAAAAATAGATGTGAGAAAACCCGATATGGTAGTCCAAGAAAAAAAGACAAAAGTAGCATTGATCAGTGAAATTGCTACACCCAGTGACTACATTGTCTTACATACAGAAAGACACAAAAGTCATAAAATACAGGATTTACAGGCAGAAATGAGGACAATGTGGAAGCAGGATACCCAGACAGTTCCAGTACTAGTAGGAGCAGTCAGTCTTATAAAAAAAGAATTTAAACAAAACAGTGTAAGAAACTTCTCTGTGTGGAAGATTTTCAGTCCATATATCTCTAATCACTGTATATTAATCAGATCAGACAATAGTAGTAGAAGTAGCGAACTGAAACTCGTCTTAAGTCAAAAAAATTATAAAAAATATATAATTTGAAATATTGTACAGCATTACTAAGTATTCAAAAGTAATCCAAGCAAGGCAGGCAGTCTGTTTCCAGTCGAAAATGCTTTAAGCATACAGACAAGCGATTCAAGTAAAACAAAAATAGAGTAATAGTTTCCTCCCAAGCTTTCTAAATATATATATACTTTTTATCAGACAAGGGAGTGGTTTATTGTGCTGTAAAACAAAGTGTTATTGGTACACATGTTAAATTCACATCCCATCAGTGTGACATTCGAGCTGGTCCTGCCCTACTTAGTAGTTGTCATAATAATATAACCCTTATGTACTTTAAATAAAATTTATAATGATGTGGTACCTCTTATTTAACCAGATTAAGTAGATTATTAAGTCTGAGATTTTATCCAAGATAATATACTACATGGCTGGAAATATATCAACCTTAGTCCATCTGGCAATCAAAAAATATATATAAATGTATACATATACACTTTGCATGTAAAAAATCAATTGTAAAAAATCATATTCTATTTTCATAACCTATTGTTAACAAAGATCATTTTCGTCCTTTTATAATGATGTGGTACCTCTTATTTAACTAGATTATTAAGTAGATTAGTAGTTTCTTACATTGTTTTGTTTTTGGACCCACTATACTTGCTTAGTGGGTTGTTTGAGACTTCGGGGATACCACGGAGATTACTTGTATAAAAAAGAATTTACAATCGTACTTAGATATGTTACCGTTACATGTAACTCCTTATGAATTGCAGAAGGAGTCAGTTTTGGGCACATTGTGGGTGCTGCAAAGAGCACTTCTGGCTAACATCAAAGATTGAAACAATACTAATTTCACGAACTTTGATCATACTTTGACTTAGGAATGGGTTCCATTCCCATCATGATATTAGAACACAAAAGACTTATAGAAACACTCAGCAGTCTGCTCCTATAGTTATGAAAATTTTGGTTTTCTTTATGCATCATGTCACAAAAGGAGATACTGCCAGCACAGCTAGCTGGAATTTTGTAAATAATTATATGTCATTTGTGAATATGAACATGATTTATATAAGATGCTTGTGTTACAACTGTATTAGAACTTTATGTCATGTGTATGTCAAACTGGTTTGTACAGACGTGTGTTGAAAAGGTATTTTATAAAGTGCCTGTGCTTGAAATGTAACTACAATGTGCCCTGCTGGAAGAGAACAGAAGTATACATGCACTGTTGTTACTGTATAAATGTATATATTTTTAAAAGTGGGAACTGAAATACAGGAGGTTAACTTCAGTCTAGCAAATTTTAGGAAAATAGTAGAAATTAAATTACTTTATAGGATAGGCCGGAGTCATAGAGTCTATGCTGAGAAGCTTTCTGTATTGTCTTAAGAGTGAATTAATTACTAGTCTTGAATGCATGAAGGAATGCAATTGTTTTATGACTTCCATCATCTGCCAAAGATCTGGGGTCTATGTATTTTCACAGGTAAATGCTAAATACTGCCAGCTTCCAGCAGTAGGGGTTTTGCCAGGGAACTAGAGTCAGATGACAAGAAGTGATGTAATTCTGCAAGCTATCCCTGCAGTAATATTTGAGATATTAATTTGAGAAGTCTCTTAGTGAGACAGGGCATTCTAGATTCTGTCTTGGACCTGATAACAACTAGAAGTTCAATTCACCACATCTGCCTTGCTCTATTAGTAAATTCTTAGGTTACAGTAATTCTCTTAGATTCAGTCAGGAATATAGTAAAGCAGCTTAGTTTAGATATTTTTCTTTACTTATTTGAGACTGTCCTGCAATGCTGTTTTAAATATTTTCTGTGGTTTTGAACTCTGATGTCACTGTGAACATTTATTTTGTACTGTCTTGTTCTTTTATTATTTATTATTAAATATATTTAAACCTTTAATTGTAACTGATCTGTGTAGAGATATTTACGTTTTGAGAGTACTTGCATATTTATTTGTTGACACTGTGTGGGCCACTCCTAGTAGCCTTGCTCTTGGTCAAATATTAATATTACACAGTAAGATTGAATTCCCTTTGTTAAGGGCCTTAAAGTAGCTGATAAGGGGTGACTGCTGGCAGTAATAACTACCTTATCTTCTGGGTAGAAGGGGACATAGCTAGTAAACCTGTGTCAGAAATTCCCATGTGTGCGTGTGTGTGTGCATGTGTGCATGTGTGCGCGTGCGCGCGCGCGTGTGTGTGTGTGTGTGTGTGTGTGTGTGTGTGTGTGTGTGTGTGTGTGTGTGTGTGTGTGTGTGTGTAAATGAAACCTCTAAGAGTGTGTGTGTCAGCTACATGGGTAGGGACATGAAGCACTGGTTGGACATAGAGGGCGCTGGAGGTCTTGGCTTGGTCACTTGGCTGAGATCTCAACTCTATAGCTGTGCCAGTGGGGAGTCTTATTGGGGATCTGGAGAAAGTGGAAGAAACCAGCCCTGGACTGACTGTGGTCTCTGTGTGCTCATAAGGGAAATTGCACTTGCTGCAGAGATCTCCATCTGGAAATACTGTGTGCTTACTTGTTAACCTCTCAGTGTATGTCCCCCACTAGTGCCAGTGATGAGGATTGAGGCTCCTTGATTACTGGTCCAGTGGAGGGGCATCACACATCACGTGGAAGCCTTTTTTTCCCTGATTCAGCCACAGATGCATGACTTAGGTCAGTAAACATCGCTCAGTCCATGAACAACAGCAAGATGGATGACAAAGGTATGTATTGCCACATGTGTTTTTGAACTGGGAGTAGGGCAGGTTTGCTGAGCACACCTGCACAATATGTGACCATACAGAAGGGTGCTGCACATAAATTGTGACATTTTGCCACTTGACACGTCTGATGTATGAGCTGTGTATTAATATTCTGGTGCACAATGTTGTAATTAGGTTATTCATGCTACAAATGTATGTTTTCCTGCCTGATACGCAAAAAGGTATAACCCTGCTTCATTTGGGAAGATATCACCATTTTATTCACAGTTTAATAAATAATTATGCAAGACGATATACTTTAAGCTGTTTTCCAAAATACGTGCATGTCTGCATTTGCCTGAGAAGGTATACATTTTTAATTTTGACAGCTGTGCTCACACGTAGTAGGGTTGATCAAACAGTCAGCAGGTTTGTCAGGTATAATCTAACAGTGGTCCGTTTTGTTTGCTAGGGATTAGTTCTGTATACATCCTTTACAGCTGCATTTCACTGTATTTTTACATATAGAGACAATTTTACCAATTTCATCATAGAAATATGTGTTCACGCTTTTGCTAATGGCAGTGCACAGATATATAACTGTCTACAACCATTAGTTTTGTGGTTAGTTGTAGCTGAGGGGAAACTGTAAGGGTTAGCAATGTAGCTTAAACATTACCAGTAGTGGAAGAAGAGAGAAAAAATAATGAGGTAACTCTTACAAGGTACATGGAAGCTGGCCCCTTTCTCCAAAGAAACCAACGCAGCTGTGTTTTTGTTAGCTTTGTAACATGACTTGTTGACAGTATGGATGTTTTTTTCCAATGGTTATCTCACACAAGGATTCACTTCAGCCATGTCTACCATCCGGGCAGAAATACTTCTGGCAGTGTCCTGGTCAGCCAACATCCTGTGCTACAGTCCCCTTCCCTTCTGCCTGGTCTGACATTCACAGATTGTCAACTGTGATAATATCAAGCAACACATTTTAGTTGATTATTTTATAGGTTTAGCCTCTGTCATGAATTAATATGTTGTAATAACATACAAGGGTTGCCAGGGCCTGCATACTGTGGATATGTGCTTGTGTGAAAGAGGTACATTTACACTGTCTCTCAGACACCATTCACAATCAGTACTGCTATATTCCCAGTATTTATAAAGGGATCAGCATGTCCAGAGGACAACCAGGCAGGTAGATGCTGGACATTTTTTAACAATTCAGAAAATTAGATCCTGCTGTGAGCCCTTAGGTAGACTAGAGGGGGAGCAGACCAAAAATTTATAAAACCAACTGTCATAGTCCTTGCTGCAGGACTTCAGTGCTTTGGGGGAAAGCAGAACAGGACAATTTATGCTGGTGCCTCACAGATATGATTGGCCAGGCAAAAAAGAAAAGGGACATGGCAAACTAAAGTGGAGTGATCAGCCATAGGGCATGGCCCTCTAGGGTCTGCATGACTTTGTGTGATGAACAAATTCATTGTGTCTGTGTGTGTTGGTGATGCACTAGCATTATCCCCAGAGATGTTCTGGAAATTGGTGCTAGAAAGGCACAGCCCCTTCAGTGAATGATAGACCAGGTTAGTAGTCGTCATAATCATCAGCCCTCTTTTTCCCCATTTTCTACATGGGGTTAGGGTGTCTCATTAACTGTTGCCATCTCACACTATTCAATGCCACTCTTCTATTGTCTTCGACAGTCATGCCTGACTGTCGCAGGTCTTGTCTCACACAATCCACCCATTTCTTTGCTGGATGCCCTCATTTGCTATTGCCTTCTTCCTGTCTTTCCCAAATATTTTTTCACCAGATTATCCTCTGCCTTCCTGCACATGTGCCAGAACCACCATCATTTGTTCTCTTTGACCTTCTCTGCAATTGGAGCTACATGGGCTTCTGCTCTGATGTCCTCATTTCTTTGTCCCACAGTGTGCATCCTACCACCCAACTCTGGCGTTTCATGTCCATCACCTCTAACATTCTCAACTGTTCTGCCTTCACTTCCCAGGTTTTTATACCATACCATTGTACCACTGTTTTGTACATCTTACTTTTCAGCTTCTTTGGCATTCTTCTGTCACACACTATCCCTGTCACTCTGTGCCAGTTGGCTTCCGTCCCTCTGATTCTAGCTTTGATCTTCTCATTCAGACTTCCCTTTTTCTCAACCACCCCTGCTAGATACTTGAAGCTGTTAACCTGCTCCACTATTCTCCCTGCTATCTCAGTTCTCAGCTTCTTCTGATTCCATCATTTCCTTTTATTACCACTGCTTTATCTATACTTTCATTCCATAAGCCTTCAGTTTTGCATTCCATTTCCCTGTTATTTGCTGAAGTTCTTGTTTAGACTCTGCATGTAATGCCACATTGCCTGCATACAGAAACTTAGCTGACCTGTCCACTCCTGCCTATTTGCTAATGTAATTCATCTCCAGTATGAACAGCAGTGGGTTCAAAGCTGAACCCTGATGCACACCCACTCCCAATGAGAATCCCTCTGTGAGACCGAACACCATTCATACTTGAGTCATTGGGTCCTTGTACATAGCCTGCACTAATTCTATGTTTCTGGGAGTTAAAAAATCACTAGACTGCCCAAATCAGCTTTCTTGGGACCTTCTCATATGCTTTTTCCAAATCTATGAATGCCCATTTGGACTCTTTCCTCATCCCTAACTTCTTCTCCACTATCTGTCTCACTGCAAACTTTGGGTCAGTTGTGCTGCATCCTGATCTAAATCCAAACAACACTTCTCTCATCTTACTTTCTACTGCTTTGCATATTTGTTGATCAATCACCTCTCCAGAACTTCCATGCAGTGTGGCAGGAGGTTAATACCTCTATACTATGCCCTATCTGGGATGTACCTTTTTCTCCATACTGCTATGTGCACCATCTGCAGCCATTTCTCCCCTAACTCATACTCAATCATCTTGATCATATCTGCCATGACATCATCTAAGCCTGCTGCTTTCCTTCACATTGTTTTCCATAATGCAGTTCTTGCTTCTTCTAGGGTGGGTTTCTCTTCATTTTTCATTATAAGCTGTACCTCGGGCAGTACAGCTTCTATGTTTGTTTTTCATGCAGAAGCTGCTGAAAGGATTCCTTCCATCTGCCTTTGATGTCCTGTGGATTGGTGAGCAGGCTGTTGCTAGCATCCCTTCTGAAAGATGTCTGATGACTATTTTCTTTATCTGTCTGTCTTTGCCTTGCAACATGATAGCGTTTCTCTGTGCCAGTCACTTTCTATAGGCTAGTATAGTGCCTCCGATGCCTTTTTGTCTGTTATTGCAACAGCTCTCTTAACCTCTTTGATAGCCATCCAGTATTCCTTCTTAGCCTGATCCATATTTTCTATCTCCCACTTTTTCCTGCACTCCTTCTTTCTTTTGATGACTTCCTGTATTTCTGAATTTCACCACCAGCTTACCTTATGTAACTTATTTCCATACCTGTCTTAGCCACATATCTGTTCTGTAGTTTTCACACATGCTGTTTTGCGATGCTGCCATTCTTCTTCAGCTCCACCTATTTGCTCTTCTTCCTGAGCCACTAGTGATATGACTATTTCCTTGAACTCTTGTACTTTATCTCTAGTGAACTTCCACCTCTTCAGACTCATCCCTGTTGACATTAGAGCCTTCTCTGACCACTGCTTGCAAATGATTGTGGCAACTAAAGGTTTATGCTGTGGGCTGACTCTTTCAATGGGATGACTTTGCAGTTGCCGATTCTACCCTTCCTTAGTAGGAGGAAGTCTACCGGAGTTGCATGTTGGCTACTCTTGTATGTAATCTTGTGACTGTCTTACTTGCTAAACCATGTGCTGGCCACCATCAAGCCATTTGCAGACAGAAATCTAGAATGCCCCCCTCTTCTTTATTTCTGTTGTGTCATGTAGACCCAAGCAGTCCTCATGTCCCGTTCTGTCCATTCTGATATGTGCATTTTTTACACCACTGAGTGGCTGGCCCTAGCACAGCATGCTGTCTGTGATCCATGTTCTCCTAGGGTGAGAGACTAGTGATTGGAGCGGACTTTAATGGGCATGTTACTGAAGTGAACAGAGGGGATGAGGAAGTGATGGGTAGGTATGGTGTTAAGGAGAGGAATGCAGAAGGTCAGATGATTGTGGATTTTGCGAAAAGGATGGACATGTCTGTGGTGAATACGTATTTTAAGAAGAGGGAGGAGCATAGGGTGATGTACAAGAGTGGAGGAAGATGCACACAGGTGGATTATATCCTATGTAGGAGGGCCAGTCTGAAGGAGACTGGAGACTGTAAAGTGGTGGCAGGGGAAAGTGTAGTTAAGCAGCATAGAATGGTGGTCTGTAGGATGACGTTGGTGATCAAGAAGAGGAGGAGGAGCGTGAAAGCAGTGCCAAGGATTAAATGGTGGAAGTTAAAAAAGGGTGATTGTGAAGTGGAGTTTAGGGAAGAGTTAAGACAGGCACTGGGAGGCAGTGGAGACTTACCGAATAGCTGGGTAACTACAGCAGAACTAGTAAGGGAGACTGCTAGAAAGGTGCTTGGTGTGACATCTGGACAGAGGAAGGAGGACAAGGAGACCTGGTGGTGGAATGAGGAAGTACAGGAGAGTATACACAGGAAGAGGCTGGCGAAGAAGAAGTGGGATTGTCAAAGAGATGAAGAAAGTAGACATGAGTATAAGGAGATGAGGCGCATGGCAAAGAGAGAGCTGGCGAAAGCTAAGGATAAGGCATATGGAGAGTTGTATGAGAGATTGGACACTAAAGAGGGAGAAAAGGACCTGTACCGATTGGCTAGACAGAGGGACAGAGCTGGGAAAGATGTGCAGCAAGTAAGGGTGATAAAGGATAGTGAGGGAAAGGTACTCACAAGAGAGGAGAGTGTGTTGAATAGATGGAAAGAGTATTTTGAGAGGCTGATGAATGAAGAGAATGAGAGAGAGAAGGTTGGATGATGTGGGGATAGTGAATCAGGAAGTGAAACAGATTAACAAGGAGGAAGTAAGGACAGCTATGAAGGGGATGAAGAATGGAAAGGCTGTTGGCCCAGATGACATCCCAATGGAAGCATGGAGGTGCTTAGGAGAAATGGCAGTGAAATTTTTAACTAGATTGTTTAATGAAATTTTGGAAAGTCAGAGGATGCATGAGGAGTGGAGAAAAAGTGTTTTGGTACCTATCTTTAAGAATAAGGGTGATGTGCAGAGCTGCAGTAACTACAGAGGGATAAAATTGATCAGTCACAGCTTGAAGTTATGGGAGAGAGTAGTAGAAGCTAGGTTAAGAAGGGAGGTGATGATTAGTGATCAGCAGTATGGTTTCATGCCAGGAAAGAGCACTACAGATGCGATGTTTGCTCTGAGAGTGTTATTGGAGAAATACAGAGAAGGTCAGAAGGAGTTGTATTGTGTCTTTGTAGACTTGTAGAAAGCATATGACAGGGTGCCTAGAGAAGAGTTGTGGTATTGTATGAGGAAGTCGGGAGTGGCAGAGAAGTATGTAAGAGTGGTACAGGATATGTGCGAGGGTAGTGTGACAGTGGTGAAGACTGCAGTGGGAGTGACAGATCCGTTTAAGGTGGAGGTGGGATTACATCAAGGATCAGCTCTGAGTCCTTTCTTATTTGCAGTGGTGATGGACAGGTTGACAGATGAGATCAGACAGGAGGCCCCCGTGGACTATGATGTTTGCAGATGACATTGTGATCTGTTGTGAGAGTAGGAATCAGGTTGAGGAGACTCTGGAGAGGTGGAGATATGCTCTAGAGAGCAGAGGAATGAAGGTCAGCAGGGCTAAGACAGAATATATGTGTGTAAATGAGAGGGAGGGTAGAGGAATGGTGAGGATGCAGGGAGTAGAGTTGGTAAAGGTGGACGAGTTTAAGTACTTGGGATCAACAGTTCAGAGTAATGGTGAATGTGGAAGAGAGGTGAAGAAGAGAGTACAGGCAGGGTGGAATGGGTGGAGAAGAGTGTCAGGAGTGATTTGTGACAGACGGGTACCAGTAAGAGTGAAAGGGAAGGTCTACAAGACAGTAGTGAGACCAGCTATGTTATATGGGTTGGAGACAGTGGCATTGACAAAAAGGCAGGAGTCAGAGCTGGATGTGGCAGAGTTAAAGATGTTAAGATTTGCACTCGGTGTGACTAGGATGGATAGGATTAGGAATCAGTATATTAGAGGGTCAGCTTATGTTGGACAGTTTGGAGACAGAGCAAGAGAGATGAGATTGCATTGGTTTGGACATGTGCTGAGGAGGGATGATGGGTATATTGGGAAAAAGATGCTAAGGATGGAGCTGCCAGGTAAGAGGAAAAGAGGAAGGCCTAAGATAAGGTTTATGGACGTGGTGAGAGAGGACATGCAGGCGGTTGGTGTGACAGAGCAAGATGCAGTGGATAGGAAGAAATGGAAAGAGATGATCCGCTGTGGCGACCCCTAATGGGAAAAGCCGAAATATGTTGATGACTGAGCTGATGTCCAGTGTGGTTGGTCAATATAACACTTCATGCAACTCTTCCCTGAGAGACATCATCTAGAGTCTTTGCTGGTGTCCACAGCTCCATTCTTGGGTGAAACTGAGGGGGAGACACCCAGCAAGTTTTTGAGATGTGGGAGGAACCCCACAAAGACAGGGAGAACATGCAAACACCATATATGATTTGTATGGAGGTTAGGATTGAACCTTGTACCTTGTGCATAAGAGGCAAAGGCTTTAACCATTATGCCAACTGTGTTTTTTAAGTTAGTACTGCCAGAAGAAATTTGTCTGTACTGCTCTTGGACATACTGAATGTAGCGTAATCCAGTTTGCACAATACATGTTTGCCTTCTTAGGCAAATCAAGCTGTAACGATGTCATGCTACTGCTACTGAAGGTAAGGTTATCTACAAGATCATTTGCTATGTGAATACCCTTAGTCCACTTGCTGCATGACAGCACAAGTAGCATATGTCATTGCGTTCACCATGGCATTCTTTATGATACTCTTCCTATGGATCACTGTTTCAATGGTCATAACTACTTGGACTTGTGTTGTTGAAGTTTCTATGTCTGACCTGATTTCCAGTGCTTTGCACCCTTCCAGGCAAACATCTGCTTCCATGGGATGTTAGCATATTCCCAGTATACAGGAAATTTCTACCCATGTCATCTCCAGATCTTTTTTGTCACAAGGTGACTCGCACAATATGTTGATCATTGTTTGTGCAGCAATTTGCCCTATTCACCTACAGTTCGCAGATAAGTATGCCACTGGAGATATACTTTTAGTATTTAAATTTAGTAGCTGTGATTTTCTGTTTGTTTTGGATTAAGGTCAGTGTCCCGGTTAATAAGTGTAGATGTGATAGAAAAATTTCTACATAAAGATTTTCATACTAAGTGCATTTTTTTGTCATGGACCCAAGCACAACATCTCCTCCTGTGGTATCTGTGCTAAGTTTACTATGACTCTGAGATGAAGGGAGTTTGCTCTCCAAAGATGTTTGTATAACAAGGCCTTGTCCCACTGGACCACCACATCTTCAGGTATTCAGGTAGCCATCTTAGACAACCCTTCCAAGAAACAGAAATGTGTGGAAAGAAGGAATTTCAATAGGCTTGAGGGAGATGGACTCACAGAAGTGATGCTGGAGTCTCTGATGCCCTTCCAGAGGATGCTATGCTGTTGGAACCTAACATGTCCTCTCAAGCTGACAGGTATCTCAGCATAGGTGTCTGAATCCCATGCTCAGATTATAATTACCAAGAATGAGGTCAGTACTCTTTTGGTCCTTTTGCCTGAGGATATCTAGAGAACTCTTGGACACCAGTCCACACACCCAGATCTTCATGCTGGCCAACCCTTCAAAAGTGATGGCTCAGACATCCAAGCTCCAAGTGTCCAGTTCTTCAGGCTCCTTGCCACTACCTGAATCACTGACAGCACTTTCCCTGGCCCCTCCCAGAAATGGTTCAAGCTGGCTTAGGCTTTGTCACCTTTACTCAAAACCTGCAGCCTAGACTGGAAAAGTGCTCTGTGTTGAGCATCCCACCTCAGAGGAAAAAAAGGGAAACCTCTTCTTCACAGGAATGGAAGTATTTTGATTTGGAAGAGGAAGATGTCTTCTGCGTCTTCTCCAGAGGATGTTTCATGTGTGACACTTTAGGTGAAATTAAAAATCACTTTAAGTGTGATTCCCAAGAGATATCAGACAGCCAGGAAAGATACAAAAAAACAATAGAAACCACACTGTTCAAATACCACCAGTGGAATGTGGATCAGACCAAATGAAAAATTCGTATACTGGAGCATCTGGGTGATATTAGGAAGAGAAATTTAAAAGCCTCACAGCTGAACATTTTCAAAACGTCCACCAAGGTCTGGGTACTGTTTTTTCTTTAGTGTATTAACACAGCCTTTTCTTTGGGGGGGGGGTAATTTTGCTTAGAAATTGAATGTATTGGAAAATAAGGTGATTTTAAACTATGAAACATTGTACCCTAGGGGTCTTAATCTTGGAATAAATGCTTGTTTCTGAAAAAGTTTTCTAGATGAAGAGGTTACTTATTGCTTTAAGCTTAAGTTAGTTTAAATTATATAATTGTATAATTGAATAATTAAATGCTATATGGGCTTTCTTCCTGTATTTAAGATTCACTGCTTAATTGCTGAATTATCCTGAGAAGACGAATAGCAGAGGTACCAGATCAGCATTAAACTGGTGGTGTTTGAACAGCTTGTCTTCTGTTGGTTTTTTTTTGTATTTATTGTGTTTGTTGATGGTGTGATGACTCCAGGAAAGATACTTTGGACTTTTGGCTTTGGATATCTCTAAACAGCTGGCAGTTCCTCTAATTCTAGTCCAGTTCTAGAAAATTTATAGAATGCTTTTCTGGTGCCATCTCTGGAACTGGAGTGTCAGATTCCTGCTTCTATGAAGGCAAACGGATTTTACAGGGTCCATGATTCTTGTAAGTATCTCTAAAAACCAACTACAGCTCCAGCTGTTATGTCCTTGAATATTAAAAACGGTCTTAAACTGGTTCTTTCCCTAATATACTTCCTAATGTCTAGGAGATTGCCCACTTAAAGAAGGAGGCCTATACGGCAGCATATTTGGCCTTAAGAGCTCTCAGCTGTCAGGCCAATTTAGAAAGATGCTTTGCACAGCTTGTTGGCTAACTCTGGACAAAGCAGGGTTGATATGTTATGGTACTCTAAAGGAAAAAACATGTTGGGATTAACCCAAGGTGTGTAAGCATGCCATCAAATGTGGCTGTAATGCTGTAAATACACCATCCAGGTCTGCTGCCATGGGGTCAGTAATTAGGAAAAATGTCTTGCTTAAAGATACAGTCCTTGTCAGAGGATGCCAATATATAACTCCTTAATTAACCCCACCCCAACCCTTTAATCAGAAAATGTTTAAAAAATGGAAAAAATTTGGTAGATCATACACTCTGTTAAACAGTTGTTTCATTTCCATTTCCAAGATTTGACTGAAATAACCCATCCAACTGTTGGCCCTATTGTTATTGCCAGGATAAAGATAAGCAGGAAAAGAGACCAAAAAGGGACGCCTGAAGGCCCTTGAGGGATCAACCATAACTATCTCATACTTCTGCCTTTCCCTCTCTCCGACCAAAACTCCACTCCAGACCTCTGAACCCATTTTTATCTCTGACCTTCACAGCAGCAAAAAATAAAGGGCTGGTTGCTTTGTTTGCAAAATAATAAGTAAGTGAGGGAAAGTGGGTCCTGCAGATGGTTTTACAGGCTCAACTTAAATTGAAAATAGAAGTTTTGAGGGATCCACCACTGCCAATGGATCAAACACATCTAACATAACCCCTACTGTGGGACGTACTACAAGAAGAAGCTATAGAGGTAGTACAAAAGGGTGTGGGGGCACAGGCTTCTTTTCCAGGCTGTTTCAGGTACTCAGGAAAGATGGCCTCTAGAGGCCCATTCTATACTTGCCAAGGCTAAAAAAAGTTTGAATGTAATAAAATTCAGGATTTTAATACTGCATACTCGTCTACCCCTTATTCTTCTTCCCCAGACACTGATGCCCACCTTGGATTGCTAAGAGACCTGTCTTCATATTCTCATTCAGATATTCACAGATACTTTCTCAGGCTTGAATGGGGGGGGGTCTCTCACTATCAGTTTGCCTTTTGCCCTGTGGTTTGGCTACTGCTCCCACAGCCTAAAGCAAGTGCCTGGTTCCAGGTGCTGCCTATTGCTGAACTGATGGCATTTACATGTTCCCTTACCTATACAATTATTTCAGACAAACCTACTGAGTAGAGAGGACACTTACCTTTACCCTCAGTTGTTTTCTGTCTCTGTCAGTCTTCCCAAATCCAATCTGATCCCATCTAGAACAGTGCTGTTCTTGAGGTCTCTACTTAGAGCCCTAGTAGGACAAAGCAAAGGCCCTGGTGGTAGCAGTTAGGAGGCATGATAGACACTATCTGATTAGTCCCATCAAGTCAGTGGGTGGGAAAATGTGCAAAGTGAGAGTCATTTAAGTGAAGATGATATGAAATTGCAGCTGCTTAAATGATTACTTTGAATATGTGTTAGGAACTGTAGCAAGGAACAAGTATTTAATTGCTTTAGTCCAGAAGTTTGGAGTACATCTTTTTTACACTCCAGAAGATGTTATTTTATTTTTATCTATCTATCTATCTATCTATCTATCTATCTATCTATCTATCTATCTATCTATCTATCTATCTATCATTTATTTTTGGTGCTCAACTTTGCTTGATTTGGGGAATTGCCCAGGACATCAATTGGTCTAGCTACAGCTCTGTTCTACCAGCCAGAGTGCCTTTTTGCTTCATGATGAGGAGAACTATCTGGCATATTACTTCCTGAACATGCCATAAATTAATTCATTATCTGCAAGGGAGAACCTCCATATCATCTTCAGCTTCAGATGTACATATAAGCTTAAACACAATTACAAAATGAAAACTGTTAAGATTAACATACAGTAAGTAATACAATAATGTAAACAAAGTAGAACTATAAAAACATGGATAACTCATGCATCCTGAGATAAGTGGCTTTCACAATCCACAAAGTCTCCCTAGCAAGACTCCATGTGGGGAAACTTCAGTACTTCAGGAGGATTTGTAATGAGCATGATCAATCCATGGAGCTGATGACTCCTTTGCTACCTTACATAAAGTGGGAGCTTTATGTTAATCTCAGCAGGTTCAAGAAAATCAGAAGCTACATTTCATGCAATCACCACACTGACCACAAATGCCGAAGATAGAACCTAGGGAGGGAGCCCACTCTAAGAAATTCAGAGTTCAGGGCACATGACATAGAAAGAGCTCATCAGCATAAATGAAATGCTGGCAATGTTTCAGGCTATTGGGATTCTCAGGCCTATATGAAGGTGGGAACCCCACTCCTGATAACAGACAACATCATGGTGATGTGGTATATAAACAAACAGGGAGGGGCTCACACCAACATTCTTAAGAGCTGACAGTGAAAGCCTGGGAGATGGCTTTGGAGTCAAGATGTGCACCTAAGTGACTCATATTCCATCCCAGTAAAATGCCCTGGTGAATCAAATAAGCAGAAGAGAAACAGAGCCTCTCAAATGAATGCCAGATAGGGACATATTTTTCAAACTAGTGCACACATGGAATGTATCAGAAATAGAATTACTCCCTGAGCAACAAATAGCTGAAGAACCTCTGTGCCAGTACTTCTCACACTGTAGCTTAGACAGAGGAAACCTTCTTTTTAATTGGGCAAATTTGTTTTTGTATGCTTTCACTCTGATCCACCTTATTCCCCAAGGTGATCCCAAAAGGGAAGGAGGAGAGGCCTGTGTTGCTCCTAATATTACCCTTTTGATCAAGATAGCATTGATTCTCCCTGTCAGGGGAGATGGTAAAGGAGAAACACTTCACTCTGCCTCACCATGTGAACCTCATGACCTCAAAGGGTCTTTGGTACACCCAAACCTGCAGACACTTAGACTGACAACACAGATATCTGACCTTGTTTGACGGCTTTTTTCTGAGGAATCATCAATTATATTCCTAAAAAATGCCACCGTGAAGTTGTAGCTAGCCAAGTGCAATAAATTTCATATTTAGTGGCAAAAAAGGAATCAGGAGCCCAGATTAGCAGAAGTTTCACAGATTCTTCAGCACCTGTAGGAGCTATGAAGGGCAGAGTTGTCTTATACCTCTGTGAAGTTGCATTTCAGCTATTTCATTATGCATACCTACATACCCCATCTTGGTCTCATTGTCTCTGATCAAGTAGTTCATTAAAGGTGTATTACACTTAAGGCCACAAAGAAAAAAGTATCTCCTCCAGCGGATATGAATTTTGTCTTATCAAAGGTGACCCAAGCCTCCATGAGCCAACTACTTTTGCGTACTTCAAGATTCTGATCCCAAAGTTAGCTCTTTTGCTAGCAGTTAAATCAGCCAGAGGGATCGCAGCATTACTGACTCTGATGTGCAAAGAACTTTTCCTGATCTTCCACAAGGACACTGCCAGGCTGCATACAAACATTTCATTTATGCCTAATGTGGTCACTAACATGTCTGTAAACCAGCTGGGCCTGTTGTCTTTCCTAACCCACAGAATAAAGGCGAGACAACTTTTCATTTCCCGGGTGCACATAGACAGTGACAACGCTACCTAGACATAACCAAAAACTTGAGAAGTTAAGATCAGCTTTTTTTGTATCCTCTGCAAATAACAGGGAATGGAAAACAGAGTAACAGACTTGATAAACAGCAGATTTCCAAATGGTTGGGTTATTGCATGTCCTTTTGCTACTCAACTCATAACAAAACTCTCTGCAGAGACTGTGGCCATCACTGTAGCCTTCCTCATAGGGGTACCCAAGCCTTCATGGATGTGGTCCTATTATTTTGTACTTTTCTCCTTTATTCCTGAGCTAAGAAGTTCAGGGGGTTGGGGGTTGCTCACTGTATTCTGAGAGCATTAAGGTGAAAAGATGCATTCCTGTGTGACAGTTATTTTTGTATTCATTCATTTAATCTCAATAAAACATCTGAGGTATACAGTCACAGTCATACAAGTGAGTGTAATTGATTGTCATTTCTTTGAACAGGGGCACACTCGGGGGAGGGTTACAGTAAGTTACCCTGTCTGGCTCCAACAGGAACAAACTGAAATACATGTGTATTTATTCCATCATTTGATCTGTCTAATATCTGAAGTATACACAGGCATAACATAAAATATGCTGTAATTGGTGGGCACGTGTGTGTGTGTGTGTGTGTGTGTGTTTATCTGTCTGTAGGGGGTTGAATAAACTACCGAGGCCAATTTTTATTATTATTACTATTACAAACATGTATTTGTTGTGTACACAGTCAATGCATTTGGCTTTAATTACTTGGTACAGGGGCTGCATGTGGATGAAAGTAACTGACAGTGCTGTCATTTGCTCAAGTTAAGCAGTCATTATTCTGGCTTTGCAAAGCCACTGTGGGCATATGAAGCCAGCTGTAATACTGTACTGTGACTATTTTAACAGAATCAGATATCTGAGATGTGCACATTCAATAAAGTGGCTGTAACTGGGTATAGGGGCTATCTGTGATGAAAAAGACTATGTGTGGGGAGGGTTGCTTTGTATCTAAGATTTGTAAATTGGCCATAAGTTTTTCACTTTTTCACTTTCTGTCACAGTCAGATATCAGCAGTGTACACAACAAGTGGCTGTCTGTGGCTGTATGATGTGTGTGATAGCCACTGATCATTGGCGGGTTCCTATGAGTACAACAAAAACACATTTTGTCGAATGCGTTTTCATCGACACATGTAGAGCGAGCAGGCAAAACAGTGAAGCGGCTGTTCAGTGAATTCTTTCCCTGGGAAAGAAGTCGCTTGACCGCTTCATTGTTTTGCTGTGTTCTGAAGTGTAGTGTGGTCCCTTGTCCGGTATAGTTCCCGAGCGTGATTGTGCAACAGTTACTGACCTTAGGGTCAGGGTGCGGGTTAAGGTAAGTGCATATGTATGAAAGTGTTTACTGTTTTATATTTTGTGTTAGATGTATGGTTGAGTTACATGTGCATGTGTTTTCAGCTGTTTGCTTTTGTTTTTTTTTGGGGGGGGGGGTAGAATTAGGGTTAAGGTAAGTGTGTATGTGTTTGGAACTGTTTATGTAAATGTGCGAGAGTTACTGAACTTAGGGTTAGGGTGCGGGTTAAGGTAAGTGCATATGGTCTGAAATGTTTACTCTTTTTTTTTTTCATTAAATATATGTTTGGGTTATGTGCATATGTGTATTTAGTTGTTTACTGGTTTTCGGGGGGGGGGGTTATAATTAGGATTAGGGTATGTGTGTATGTGTTTGGAAGTCTTTAATGTTTTTTTTTTTGCGGGGGTTGGAACAGCGATTTCTTTCCCTAGGAAAGAAATCGCTGTTCTGTGGATTCGACATTTTCAGCTTTCGCTGAAAATATGTTGATGAAACATCATTCGCTGTTTTTAGTGTTCGATGTTGCAATATAGACCCATCATTGGCACAGTGGCATAGCGAATAGCATTACCATCTCATAACACTTGGTTGTCTGGTTGTCTTTTTGGCTGTGATTCCTTCTGTGTGGAGTTGGCATGCACTTCATCTGTCTGTATGGGTTTTATCAATGTCCTCTGGTTATTTCCCCCTGATCCTCAGCTGTATAATGCATGCCTGTGGCCATTTGTAATTTTGTTTACATCCCAAACTAACACCAGAAGGGTTCACAGAAAGTAACTGTCTGTTTTTTTAGAAATCTATGGAGACAGATGCTATTCTGATGTATGATTTGTATACCTTTGCAAGCATATGTGTTCTCATCCTGTTGGGAACCATATTTTGTTAGCTTTGAACATTAAGCCTTAGACACAACTTGCTTTTCATTGAAAGAAAAAAATAAGACTTATTTTTCCTCTTACTCTTGACTTTTTTAGGCCATCATTGGACAAAAAGGTTGTAAAAAAAACTCTGAGATGCACCTCAGAGCACGTAGAACCTGTGGTTAATTAGAAACTTTCTCCACCATTATTACACTCCCGTCCTGGCTAGTTAGTGTGTCTTAAAAAGATGGAAGAAAAAGCTAAAAAGTAAGACAAAGTTTGAAAAAACAAGAAAACGTAATCTGCCTGGATTATGTGGTGTCAGATTCAGGAGAAAACAGGGGAGGGACCCTGGGAAGCTGCAGAGGGCAGAGTGCAAGAGGAGGAGCCCATGGAGTCTTTGGTCTAGGGCTCCATTTCACCTAGGGCTGGCATGTTGATTGCAGTCAGACATCTGATATATATATAGTTAACAGAGTGACTCTAATGAGTGGGTACTAAGCCAGTTCATGGATGAAAGTGACCGACTTCATCTGTTATTTGATCACAGATAATGATCATTGAACTGCTGTAATGGAGCTCCACCCCATTCTAATAAGCCCCATCTATTCAGTTGTTTCCTGCAGCCCTTCTTGCTTTAAAGTCACCTGCTACCATTGACATGGAATACAGACAAAGTAAAGAGTGTAGTAATGGCTCTTGTGCTATGCACTAGTGCAATGAGGACCTTTTGGCATAGGATTGCCAATGTCATCATGGTTGGCAGCACCATCAAGATTGTCTACGGCTGTTGTTGGGTAAGCACCTGTGGTGAATATATACCAGAGCCTTTGCAGGGAGCATGCACAACATCATTGTCTACAGCTGTCAGAAGTTGTGTCACCCATTGTCAAGGGTGTACATGAGGATCTGCATGAAGGTCCTAGTGAGGAGCAACCAATCCCTGAGACACAGTGCCATGAGTAATTCTACCTCTGCCATCACAGTGTATTCAAGTCAAGGTCATACAGTGGTACCACATCCCTATGACAGGAGATAACAAGTTGTAACACTTCTCAAAAGTAAGTAGCATTCAGTTCAAGGTAATTCAGTGGCGCCTCATTCCTATTACAGAAGGTCAAAAGCCCTGGTGCTGCTCAACAGCAAACTGCATTCATGTCCAGGTTGCATAGTGGCATGCCCCTACTGTCAGATAAGGTCAGAAGACCTGTCATCCCTGTTAGTCTTCACCCATAGGCTGGTTTAGTCATCACCCTTACCCCTTGGAACATGTTTCTCCCACTCCTGTGTGTGTGTGTGTGTGTGTGTGTGTGTGTGTGTGTGTGTGTGTGTGTGTGTGTGTGTGTGTGTGTGTTGTGTCCCACCCAATTTTTGTTGATTGTCTTGTATTATTTTATCTCATCACACTAGAAAATGACAATGACTGTTACTCAAAAACCTCCATACTGTGTTGTGTTGAGATGATGCCTAAAGCACAGTGTGCATCGACCAGCATAACCTGATATTGCTGCATGCATCATGAATGTGCTGTGTAAGGCTGTCACTTTATCATTGTCATACCCCATAGTTGTTGGCCAGGTATTATCACTTTGAAGTGCTGCTGTATACTGTTGCCTAGGAGGCTCTTCCTGCACATGTGTTATCATGTTCCAACTCACTGCCCTCTTCCTGCAGCTGTTGCCATGGTCTCTGGAACAGATAATGGAGTCATGCCATGGAGCTGGTCATTTTTTTCCACACAATCACCTTAAGCATCATGGTACAGACATCATATAGCCAGCTAGCAGTATCAGGGTAGCAATACAGTGCCCTACCAGGTATGTCATGGCAGCAAAAGTGTGTTTCAGCACACCAAATACATGTTCAGTGGCATTCCAGGTCTCAGCAAGGGCATTGTCATATTGCATTTTAGCTGCAGTTTCAGAACTGCTCAGGATTTATGAGCCCAGAGTTCAGGCCATATTCAGCTTCACCTGCAGCATACAACATTTTGTTTGGGGGGGGGGGGGGTTAGTAGCTGCATGCACAGCTCTGTATCAGTAAACATTTATTTTGCATGATGAACCTGCGCATATCAACCTGATCACCATGTGGCAAGTCACCTTGCTGGAAGTGTTAGTACAAGTGAAAAATGTGCCACATGTCCCCCATTCTGGAATTATAGCTAAACTCACTAAACTAGGTATAAATCCTTATGTCACAAGATGGGTTGCCAACTGGCTCACTGACAGAAGCCACACTGTAAAAGTTGCAGACTCCAAATCTGACCTCAAAGCAGTTACAAGTGGAGTACCACAGGGTTCTGTCCTGGGACTTCTCCTGTTTGGTATCTACTTCTCTGAAGTACAGGCTAACACAGAAGGCCGCTGGCTAACAAAGTTCGCAGATGACTGCAAACTAGGAGCCATAGTCAAGTCCCCTAATGATGTGGACATCCTACAGAAGGGCCTCACTGAGACAGATGCCTGGTGTCAGAGCCATGGCCTCAAGCTCAATGCCAAAAAGTGCAGTGTCATCCCCTTTGGTAAAAACTCTGTACCCATGAACTACCACATAGGCAGCAATCTATTTAACACCGAATGCATGATAAGAGACCTTGGGACCCAGGTGGACAGTAGTCTCTCCTTTGATAGTCACATCGCCACAGTAGTCAGGAAGTCCTTCTACGTGGCACAACTCATCATAAAAGGGTTCTCATCCAGGAAAAAAGAAGTCATTGTTCCCCTCTACTCGTCACTCATTAGACCCATTATAGAGTACAACGCCCCTTTTGGAATGTACCTCACAAGACATCTGCAGCAGCTGGAAAGGCCACAGAAGTACCTCACAAAGAGGATTACTGGCCTCAAACAAATGCCCTACACTGACCGCCTCAAAAAAATCCAGCTTTACTCCATAGCATATACTCCGACGTGATCTCTGCCTAACATATAAAGCTGTGTCAAACCCAGAGCTGTTGGACATGCTACACCTAAAGAAATCCCAATCCCTCCAAGCTACAAGCTCTAGGGACCTAAACCTTGTCACCACAATAAACAGGATACGCTGGAGGGATAGATTCCTGTCCCAGAGACTTCTTATACTCTGGAACAAGCTACCCATCTATGTCAGGCAAAGTTCTTCATTAGCACTCTTCAAGAAAAATCTTGATGAATGGATGGGAAATAGGAAATACACCCCGGGGATCACTTCTGTGTCCCTGCTGGATAGTGGCACAGGAAAATAACTTTCTTGGGTGGCATAAGCTATGGAACCTTGCTGGTTAGGCTTACGTAGGCCCTTGGGCCGATAGCCTAGTACCTACCTATGAACCTATGAACCTATGTGAGAATCATGTGAACTGACATTGTGCTGCCCCTGGATATTGGAGATAATGTCTTCTGCACTGCAGTCTACCTGCCGATTCAGGGAGTGGTAGCCCTCCCTGCTCACATGCATCTGTGAGTGGGGACCAGGTGGGGATTTTATAACCACATAAGCACAGTCTAGGGTATCCACTGCCTCAGGAAGATGTGTGATGTTATAGAAGTCTTATATAGTGATGGCTTTCTCCTCTGCACTTCTAGTTATCTGTATAGGCTCTTCTACTGGTAGAAGCATAAGTTTGAGAAACTTACACATTTGTGAGACAGGCCTCTGCAATACACCTAACACCACCTCAGTTTTTTTTTTTTTTTGCAGGAAAGTCCTTTTTATTGGGATATCAAGTGCTAGATGTGCCTTGGTCTTCACAGGGATAGGAACATCATGCATTTTCCTAGATCCAGCATATGGGTGATACATGGCTAACAGCTCCTTTACTGTGTCATGATTTATATTGAAATAGTCAATTATCTGTGGGCCAGTCATGTTGTGATACTTTATCTGTTGTCTAAGCCTTCATCATTGCTATGGCCTGCTGCAATGAACAACCAGGCCATGGCTAGCCACAACAAGAACAAACAGGTGCTGACAAACACAGAGTGCTGTGAATGCTAGCATTTTGCAGATATGTAGTTCTGAAATTGCTGATGTGCTTCTCATCTTTGTAGAGGCATACAGTAAGATGCATTAGCTGCTGCACAGATGACTAGGAAGCATGACATTCTTTTTCCTGCCTCATTTTGTTGCGTGACTTTGTTACATCTGTTTGCACAGTCAACTAAATGCACTGCATAACATGCAATGCAAGCCACTGTGCTTATGCTCAGCTTGTTTTTCTGAATCATCTACACCTTGTGCATTGCCAGTAAGTGTACAACTTGCTTTTGCATACTGTGTAAACTGTTTACGAATTCCACCCACAGTCTTAAGCTACATCTCTCAGTTCATTCATGTAGGCATCAATAGACTCTTGTGTACGTTGATTTCTAGTGAAAAATAAAGGACAAATTTGCAGTAAATTCATTTTAGGATCACAGTATTCCTTAAATTTATCCTTAATAACAGTCAGCTCAATCTGTTGCTTTTTGGAAAGATTATATGCATTAAATGCCTTTATATGGTATCAGTTCCAGCAAGGTGAAGAAAAGTAGCACCTTGCACTGCTTTAATTTTCTCCATTATATAAGTTGTAGTACTATTCCGCGGTGGTATAGCGACAGTGTTGTTACCTCACAGCAAGAGGTTCTCCCATTCGATTCTCGGCTTGGCTTGGGAGTGCCTTCTGTGTGGAGTCTGCATGTCCTTCCTGTGGTTGGGTAGTGTTCGAAAGACGTGTGCGTAAATGGGCGTGCCTTCGTTGAAGGTTGGGCGTCGAGCTGGCACCTCAGTGTTTTGTAAAAATCTACTGCCAATCATTAGCAGACTGGAGTTACACTGTGGCGACCCCTTACCGGGAAAAAGCTGAAAGACAAACAACAAAATATAAGTTGTAGTACTGAAGAGGTCATATTTATGCTGCATTTTTTCCAGTTTTCTGTTGATATGTCCTGTAAAGCCAGTGTTATTGGTGGGTTAAGTGGAAGAAGTCTGTGAGTAGTGGAGAGGTACCAGAGAACTTGAAAGTGTCAGCATCAGTTCTACTGTACAACACAGGAAAAGGAACAGATCTGGTAACTATGGACCTGTTAGTCTTACATTAGTATCAGATCCATAAAGACAATATGGAGGAAAAGGCTGTTACAATCCTGGAGGCTAACAACCTTTAAGACAAATAGTAACATGACTTTTTTAACCAACATATCATCCTATCATTAAAACTGCTTTTGCATTGTGTATTTATATCCCTCTATGAATATAACAGTGTGTTAATCAGAATGTAAGAAGTGTAGCATTATCAGTAAACAGAGAGGGAGCTAATGGAATCCTGCAGGAATGGGATCTGTGCTTGGCAGCATTTGGAACCCTATACCAGATGTAATTAGAAGTTCTAAGAGTGCAATCCTCCTGTTAATGGCTGACCATAAAACTGATGGGAACAATGTTAGATGTGGAGAAGAACCTACCTAAATGCCAAAAAGTGTATAGTCATCTCCTTTGGCAAAAACAAAGTGCCCACAAATTACCACATAGGTGGCAATCCATTAAGTACAAAAAAAGTAATTAGGGACCTGGGGACCCACGTTGATAGCAATCTCTCATTTGACAACCACGTGGCCAAAGTGGTTAGAAAAACATTTTATATAGCCCACCTAATCATGAAGGGATTCACATCCAGATCAGGGAAGGTCATCGTACCTCTTTACTCATCCCTCATCAGGCCCATAATTGAGTACAATGCCCCTTTTGGGATGTACCTTACCAGACACCTGCAGCAACTGGAAAGACCACCAAAAGTACCTCACCAAGAGGATCAAAGGGCTCAAACAGATGCCATATGCTGCCAGGTTAAAGAAACTCCAGCTCTACTCAATGGCATACCGCCTGCTCAGAGGCGATCTGTGCCTGACGTATAAAGCCATGTCCAACCCGGAATTAGTGGACATGCTGCACCTCAGAAAATCCAAATCCCATTGAGCTACGCACTCGAGAGACTTGAATCTCAGCACTGAAATAAATAGGACATGCTGGAGGGACAGAATCATAACCCAGAGGCTCCCTTCACTTTGGAATAAAATCCCAGTCCAGGTTAGGCAGAGTCCCTCATTGACTCTCTTCAAGAGTAATCTTGATGGGTGGATGGGAGATCGTAGGTTTACCCCGGGTATTACTTCTGTGTCACTGTTAGACAGAGGCACAGTATACGAACCTCGAAAAAGGGCATAGCAAAATTAATTTAAAATGGGTGGCGAAAGCCAAACACACTCTGGCTAGGCTTATAAATGCCCTAGGGCAGATAGCCTAGTGTGAACCTATGAACCTACAGAGGGACCTCAATGAATTAGTCTAGTAGACTAAAAGGGCAGTTAAAGGAAAACTAAACCTTAGAACTCAAAAAGCATATTTTTGTCATTGTATCTTTGTTTTTGAGCTATTTTAATGCCTCAAAATCACTCCAAGTGCTTCTTTTACAATTTTAATGTGTTTCTCTCAAAATGGCGGATGATGGGGGCCTGCCTTGGTAACGTGAACTTATTTTCTTGCTTTCCTTCCTTCTTCCCAGAATGCATTTCAAGTCCTCTTTATATGACTCATGCCAGACATAAGGAAGTGGTGCTGTTTTCTCATGCCATTAAAATATAATGGCAGGACTGTGAAGCACTGTCATCTAAACACACCTTCTGTAAAAGAGCTGCTTCTGTGTTTACCTGACTGAGCCCCATTTATCTGTCTGCCAGAGCTTGTTCTATACTATAAATAGCTGTTAGCTATTTGTAGCAAAATAAAGCATATAAAGAACAGTTTTTTTCTAAGAGGAGTCTTTTGTAGTCCTAACAAACTTGATAAACCCTCCCCCATACTCTCGTGCTGAGGTGTGAAAACTCTCACTGCAGTAAATGATTCCTTGCAGTAGTACATTTACAAGTGACAAGTAGTGGGACCCTAAACTTAGTCTGTCTGCTTCTTCCCAATGCCTTGTGTGAGGATTTTTCTCTCTCATGAATGATGCAGACTTAAAATGGGCTTTACTAGTTCCAATTATTTCTGTCATGTTCCCCCTCCTTTTTTCTATTTCATATTTATTTATACTTTGTTAACCAAGAATGTGAACTGGTCCCAGGACCCTTTTCAGCCACAACATAAGCTACACTGGCAAAGATAATAACAGTTAGTAAATGCACTTATCAATACAAATAAAAAAGTACTGACAGAAAGACATTGACCAAGATTGCATGCGGAACACAGCCAATGTGTGACCAAGTAGATAATTGAGCAAAATTTACTAGAATGTATACATTAATAATTCTTTTAACTATATTATGTTTATTATAAATTCATTGCATGCACACATATTACACACACACACACACACACACACACACACACACACACACACACACACACACACACACACACACACACACACACACACACACTAGTGTGTGTGTGTATGTATGCATTTCTGTATATGTATATAAAGGACGTGTAGAAAAGCATGTGTGTATGCATTTAAACACAGTTAAGTACTTCTGATTTCATTTTCTTAGTGTTCTTAATGCAAGGACACATAGTAAATGTATGTTAAAGTAAATTCAACTGTATATTATGGTTGCTGTCTGACAATGTAAGGACTGACTTAAAGTCAGTGGAAATCTCTTACAATGGATTTGCATGTACCATATATGCATCCCCCTCTGGAAGGATGTCACACAAAGCATAAAAGACCTTTTTTATGAACAGTATCAGTGTACCTAGTTGATAGGGTTGCCACCTGACTCTTTCTGCAGTTCTGACGTGTGTGTGTGTGGAGGGGGGGGGGTTGAAAATGGTAAATGCACTTATACTTTAGAAGAAAGAATATTTACTGACTTTTCTCTAAATGTCACAGAAATCTTTGCAACTACTTTTAACTTCCTTTAAACCTCTGACTGATCTAATTGCTTTGTTTTACTATGAAAAGGGAGTGTTAAGTTCTCCTCCCTCTGCAATAAAAACAGTTGAAACAATTCCACAGCTTTCTGTCTTTTTTTATAACAGCTGCTATGTTCCTGACAGCAGGATTAATTGCTCATCTAAGATTGACAGCACTAGCTGTCAGGGTAAACTACAGATTTAACTGTGTCTATGATATGTCATGCAGGTGGAGACTAACTTCTCTGCAAAGTATGTGAGAAGTTGAGTTTAAAAAAAAAGTAGGTGGGCTTTCCCTTCCTTTGACTCCAATGCAAGGAAATAAAAGTTTTAAAAACTACAAGCAGGTTTCTGGTACATACATAATACTGGAACCATACTGTAGGGAGAAAAGAAACCCAACAATTGAGTTAAACTGTATGAGAGGATGGAGTGTTCCTTTAAAGCTCAGTGTTATAGAATACAAGGTTTTATAGTTAGAGACCAAAAAGCCCAGAACTTTGTACCAGTTGGGGGAGACAAACTAGCTACAATCAGCCTAGAGAATGATCAGGGAGTCATTGTCAAAGTAAACAATAAGACCTGCAATGAAAGCAGCCCAATGCTATGTGCATTCAGAGAGGAATAACTAGAAACAGTTAAGCCATAGCTAGAATACTGTACAGGATTCTATTGTCTTTTCAAAAAAAGAAGTAAAACTAGATGATACTGTACTAAGGAAAGTCACAAGAATCATAAGGGAACTGTGGAGTGGGGATAGAAAGGCAAGCTTGTGAAATTGGATGTTTTCACTGTGGAAGAAATGAGAAATAGGAGGCATGACATAGTTATGTACACTAGGAAATGATCAGTATGGGTGAAAATGATCTTAACAAGAAGGATATAGTGGGGTAGGGCCACAGATCTCAAATCGAAAGCTCCAGTTTCACTCTGGACATAAGGGAAACATTCACCGTAGACAGGGTGGCGGATGACTGGATCATATTCCTAAAGAAGTTAATAGATTTTAGGTCTGCTGAGGTTTTCAAAAAGGCATGGTTCAGATGGTGAGAGGATAGGGGGTCTGAAATCATCCTACCTGTATCAGTAGGGTAGGCTGAATGGATGGAATTTTATTTTACTGCCGTCATGCATATGGAGTAAATGTAATGTAATTTTAAAAAATCCTGTTCATTTATTTAAATTTAAATATAACATATGTATTATTCATGGGAGATTTGTGACTTATTTTTAAGGTGTCTTATATCTTGTCTGAATAACCCTTTCACGCATTGTATTGGATCCGAATGGTCATTATTATATATCTTTTTAAACAATACTAGGAAGAGAGAAATCTATGATACAAATTTTTAAATTATGGAACAAACTTCCTGTTGGTGTTTGTTCTTCTGTACAGCATTTTAAAAGAAATGTTGCCATTTGTGTGGATATTTGTAATATAAGACAAATAATCTGAATGCAAACTCCCATATAGCCATGAACCTTGGGCTTGAGCATGATATAAGCTTCCAGTCAAGGTGCACTACTTCTAAATCTCATGTGAATCTATAGAGGTGTACAATGACTTAGCATTATATGTAACCATCCATCATCCTGCTTCAGCTTACATGCTGAACAGGATTCTTAAGAACGTAGTGCTGTTTTTCAAATAATACGTTACTATACTAAGTTAAGCTTCTTTATGCAAGTAGCAATAAATAAGAGATTAGGTCAATGAGAGACCAATATCTCTGACGCCATATGTCTTCCTGGGGGACATCAGAGAGTACCTTTGTCAGAAGGGAAAAGGATAACAAGCTATGTGTGTCTTTGGCATAACCCAGGATGTCTAACTTTAGCAAAAAAGTATTTGATGTGCTAGCGTATGCATGATTGTAGCACTCCCTTCTTTATTTACTTTTCTCACTAGCTTAGTAATTGCACTATTTCATGCTGTAGTTGTATCCATCACATACTGTAACTTATCACTTAGCAAGTGCATGACCTGTAATAAAGCATTGTCAAAAGCCAATGCCTCTGAGTAGTAAAATGTGGGCCATTTCCTGTAGACTGAAGAGTTACTAACATTGCCCCACCTACACGCACACACACACACACACACACACACACACACACACACACACACACACACACACACACACACACACACACACACCTTACTAGTTTCTACTGATTTTTTTAATAGTTGAAAAAGGCAAAACAGTTCATCTGCTACTGTAAAAGTTAAACTTTTCCAAAAATGTTTTTTGTTTGCAAATCGAATTCTACCTGTAGTTGCAGATAGTTTTTTCCCATTTATTATACCTGATTTTGCCTTAGCAGACATTTCTTTTCTGAAACATCATCCCATTTTTTGAAGTCAGTCAGTTTAGTCTAACAGATTAACCTCTTATTTGAACTATTATTTCTTTATTGACATTTGTTTACTGGGAAGTCCAGCTGGGCACAAATGCCATTTTTCAGCAGAGGATGAGGGAGAAAGGCTCCAAGGTATCCTATTTTATGCAGTCAAATATTTACAATAACACATTTTATATTGTAGTTTCAGTGAATAAGTAGCATAGTAGTCAGTATAACATTTGTATTGATATTTAAAAATATTACATTTACAAGCCACTTAGAAGACTTTACAGATAGAAGAGTGGTGTATAAAATAGGTAGGAGTAATTTAAGAAATACAATAGAGTAAGGTATTAGAAGAGATAAGCAGGGTGTGAGTGTTTACGGAGAAGAAGTGATGGACTAGTAATTGAGCTGTACTAATCAGAAGCAGATATAGTAGTTTAAGTAGTACAATAAAGTGAGGTATTAGAAGGGGATGAGCAGGTTAAGTGATCTAGTCCTTTAAAGGGAGGTATAAGAAAGGTGATGAAGGATGCTAGGAGGAGCTATGTCCCAGATGAGGAGCAGGGGCAAAGCCAGGAGGCAGAGAGGAAGTCTTTTAGTAATGGTTTAAAAAGATGTGTGATAGACCTAACTGATACAGGAATTGTATTCCAAGTTCTAGCTACATACACTATTGGAATAGAGGTTGACCCTAGCAGCCATTTGTAGTTTGTAGATGGTAAGCAGTTGTTTATTATTTAACTGAATGGGATGACTTGGGAGATAGTATTGGAGTAAGGGACTAATTGCAGGGCAGGTGAATGGGGTATAGATGATTTTACGAGTTAAGATGAGCTGAGTATAAGATAGGTGGTGAGAACGCTCAAGCCAGTTAAATGTTTTTAGTGTTAAACAGTGGTGGGTACAGTAAGGTTTGTTGCAAGTGAATCTGGTGACTTTATTATAGCACTATTCAAGTTTAGAATTAAGTGAAGCTTGTTGGTTGGTCATGATAGGGGCTCCATATAGGAGAGAGGGTAAGAGGAAAGTGGTAGCTAGAGTTAATATGTGACATTGTTAGTTTCTTATTTATGTTATTTATTGACATTTGATTACTATAAAGCATAATACATAGTGGTTGCTTATTACCGGATTAGTAATGAGTTTTATATTTAAGATTCCCTTTTCTTCCCCATTTGAAAGTACCAGGACCAGTAATAGTTTCTCCTGAGTGGATTCCAAGACTAACACAACGCTGAAGGTTTCATGTAAGGCATTAAGAATACCTCTTTCTGGGTATTGCTGCATCCTTCTGCCACAAAGTTATGTTTTCTTTCCTGCCTATGGCTTCCCTCTGTAATTTTACTCATAGTCTAATCTTAGTGTCACATGCTACATCCAACATTTTTTGTAGCTGCATAACATATTTTGAATAAAGGCATATCCAGACAAAAGTGATGTAGAGAAGATGTAAGATGTTTAATGCTGCTACACTATTAACAGAAAGACAAACTCCAGGCTAAATCTTTTGTACTGTCAATCAAAATATATTGTTTGGAGTAAGAATATTGTCTTATTTCCTTGTATGTAACACACACACACACGCACACACACACACACACACACACACACACACACACACACACACACACACACACACACACACACACACATACTCAAGGTAAGGTTGAGATCCCAAAAGGAATGGGGGGGGGAGGCCTGAGTGATTGACATGCCTAATGGCTGTAATGTAGTATGCAAATGATACATGATTGACATGCCATGCAGATTTGCTTCACCATCCACATGAATATTCATCAAGAGGGCAGCACAAATTACCTAGTGTATTTAGTGTTTTTTGTTTTTACGGGAGGGGGCTGCACCCCCTGCACCCCCCACCTGGAAGGCCCTTGCCTGCCCACTGTTCATATAAAGTACAACGCGGGGTTCGAAAAAAAGTTGGTTTTCCTCAGTGTTTAACAGAAAGCTGGTTACTGGGTGGTTGGATTGTAGTATGGCTTTGCGATTGAGGGAAGTCATAGTGTCCTCAACTTGGATAATCTAAACAGACACTTCCTCCAAAAAGATCAAAAACCCGTAGAACACTCGTGGGTTTTTCACAAACTAGTTAAAGAGGATTGGTTTGCTTTTAATAGCTGTTTATGATTTTTTTTCCTTCAAGACTAGCTTGATTGCAAGTGGAAGAGTTTGATATTTTGTACAGAGCATGCTTGCATTCTTAAAGGTGAAGTATATATTAGGATACATTATTTGTTACTGTTGTTGTGTTATGCATAGATCTGTAATGCACTAGTTATACACTTCAAGACTGGGGTAGTTGGCTGCATGAATACATGCTTCATTTTAGGCAGCAGTAACACCCCATCACAGACGTGGAACATCCTTGCACTGCTGCTGTAGGACCAGGGATTGTGTATTGATCCATGTTTGTTTACATCAAGTACAGCTTACCCACGTGTTGTACCTCTTAGCTTGTGCACTACTGTCGCTGACTTGGCATAATTTTCAATAGTGTGTGTGACAGTGTGTGAGTGTAAATAGATGTAAGCTGTCACTCAGTTGAACTGACTAGTACATGATGGCCAAGATTAGCCCACAGTTTTCCTGAGGGTTAACATGATGACCCTTGCTTGGTACTTCCTCTTACTCTGCATCAGTGAAAAGCCATAGTCAACTGTGCACTCTTTTTTTGGGGGGCATCCTTGTCATTGCTATATTTTTATAAGTCGCCCCCAATGTTATCAAATGTGGTAGATAAATAAGGTCATTCTAGTAAAGTCCAAGTACCTCTATTCTGCAAGGTCTGTCAAAACTTTATTCCCTGTCTGACTTAAGTGTGTTCCGTTCAGTGAAGTTGTGTGCTTCATGGCATTATTGTGCAGCCACTTTCCTCTTACTTGGTAGGATACATGCAGCAATAAACTAACAAGTTCACGCAATCTGTTTACTGCATGCTCAGAATGCCAGCTGAATATTCATTCAGACGAAGAAGTATTCATTGAGTTTGACAAATGTCACCTGGTGCTGGGTGATGGGTGGGCCTTGCTACTGCACATTCAGGGGGTTAATACCGTAAAACAAAACCTTTTATGGTGCCTAGAAAATTCTTAAATGTATTTTAAAGTATCTTCAACTAGAGAGAAGGGTAAGACAGGTGGGATGTATTCAGTGGTTATATTAAACTTACAGTACCCACCAAGCGAAATCTAAATGAGGATCCATTTAGGAGACAAGTCTGTTGAGGGTCTGCTTTTGGCTATTAAAAATAGAGAAATATTACAGCCCTTTTTAACACAACTTTGAATTCGTCTTTAATTTCTGAAACCTGGCCTGTTACTAACCAAGAAAATGCAATTGGTACAGAAATGTGCACAGTTTTTAAGGCAAGTTTCTGTCAATGCTAGAGTTTTGGAGTTATGAGAAGGATCCCAGATCCCAGTTTGAATATTTGTTACTCACACTAGAAATATTTAAGTATCCTATAGAAAGTTGTTGATGGATAGGATAGTTAACAGTCAGGCCGGTGTTTGGTTAAGTATCACATGCATTGAAAGCTATTGATGGTTAGGTGAGTTAATAGACAGACCTGTGTTTGGGTAAGTATCTCATGCATAGAAAGGTGTTGATGGTTAGGTGAGTTAATAGACCTGGGTTTGGTTAAATATCATGTGCATAGAAAGGTGTTGACGGTTAGCCGAGTTAAGAGACAGACCTGTGTTTGGATAAATATCTCATGCATAGAAAGGTGTTGATAGTTAGGTGAATTAATAGATCTGTGTTTGTTTAAATATCACATGCATAGAAAAGTGTTGATGGTTAAGGTAGTTAATGGACAGACCTGTATTTGGTAAGTGTCACTTTCATAGAAAGCTGTTGATAGTTAAGTGAATTACGAGACAGACTCAAGTTTGGTTAAATATTACTTGCTTAGAAAAGTGTTGATGGTTAGGTGAGGTATCTGATGGACCTTTGTTTTGTCAAGTATTACATGCATAAAAAAGTGATGATGGTTAGGTGAGTTAAAATAGACAGACATCTGGTTAGTTAAATATCACATGCTTAAAAAGGTGTTGATGGTTAGATGAGTTAATAGTCACATCTGTGTTTGGTTAAATATGATGTGCATAGAAAGGTGTGGATGGTTAGGTGAGTTAATAGACTGATCTGGGTTTGGTTAAGCATCCCATGCATAGAAAGGTGTTGATGGTTAGGTTAGTTAATAGACAGACCTATGTTTGGTTAAATATTACGTGCACAGAAAGTTGTTGATGGCTAGGTGAATTAAGAGACAGGCCTGAGTTTGGTTAAATATCACTTACATAGAAAAGTGTTGATGGTTAGGTGAGCTAATAGACAGACCTGGGTTTTGTTAAGTATTACATGCATAGAAATGTGTGGATGGTTCATTGAGTTAATAGACTGACCTGGGTTTGGTTAAATATCACTTATATAAAAGGTGTTGATGATTAGGTGAGTTAATAGACAGACCTATGTTTGGTTAAGTATCACATGCATAGAGAGCTGTTGATGGTTAGGTGAATTAAGAGACATACTTGAGTTTGGCTAAATATCACTTGCACAGAAAAGTGTTGATGTTTATTTGAGTTAGTAGACAGACCTGGGTTTGGTTAAATATCACATGCACAGAAAGGTCTAGATGGTTAGGTGAGTTAATTGACAGACCTGGGTTTGGGTAAGTATTGTGTGTAAGTGGAATAATTGTTAGGACAATTAATATGAATTTAGAAAGGATTTATACGGTAATGTTTTATTCAGAAGATTTATTGTAATGTAAGATCCCCTTGAAAAGAGATGCACGACATTTAAATTTAAGCCACTACGAAGGAAGATAAGTGTTTGTGAAGGAAGCTGTGTATGGAAAGCTTGGTTACGTAATAGTGAAGGAGGTAATTATTCATTATTGGGTATAGTTAGGTTATATAAGTAGAGTGCTACCAAGAATAGTGTGACAATTACTGAGTGTGTGAAAAAGTAACTGAATATATATAGTAAATTAGGACATAAAAGAGGTGAATTGAGTATGTTTAAATTACGTGTTGCAACATAAAGAAGGTAATATGGACAAGGTGTACTGGACCTGTAGCATATTACTTCTGTGATTATATACAAGGAGATACAATAATAGGAAAGAAAGCAAGTAATTCTATGATTGTGCTATAATTACAGAGGAACTCTTACAAATGTAGTTTCATTTAAGTAAGTTGGTGATGTGTTATAATAATTATGAATTCATCTAGTTGGGGGCTTTCAAATAGTTGTCATTGTAAATGTAAGGAGCACAAACAGTGCTGTATAAGCGTTAAAAGGAGTGTGGATGCTGGGAAACATTGTGGAGAGCCCCACCTTTAACTGTAGTAGTAAACAATTAGTCTATGCCTGTGCAAACCAACAAGATGCCAAGCACCTTAGAACACCTAACAATTAGTGAAATCCATGGTAAATAACATAAACAGAACTGTTGCAAAGTGCAAAAACAGGCATTAAATTGTATCTAATGAATCTCTGCGCAAGAAAAAAAAAATAGATTCATTATCATCATCATCTTCTTCTTTCGGCTGTTCCCGTTAGGGGTCGCCACAGCGGATCAGCCGTTTCCATTTCTTCCTGTCCTCTGCATCTTGTTCTGTCACACCATCCATCTGCATGTCCTCTCTCACAACATCCATAAACCTTATCTTAGGCCTTCCTCTTTTCCCGTTACCTGGTAGCTTCATCCTTAGCATCTTTTTCCCAATATACTCAGCATCCCTCCTGAGCACATGTCCAAACCAATGTAATCTTGCCTCTCTGGCTTTGTCTCCAAACCTTCCAACCTGGGTTGACCCTCTACTATACTTATTCCTAATCCTGTCTACCCTCGTCACACCCAGTGTAAATTTTAACATCTTTAACTCTGCCATATCCAGATCTAACTCCTGCCTTTTTGTCAATGCCACTGTCTCCAACCCATATAACATAGCTGGTCTCACTACCCTCTTGTAGACCTTCCCTTTCACTCTTACTGGTACTCGTCTGTCACAAATTACTCCTGACACTCTTCTCCACCCATACCACCCTGCCTGTACTCTCTTCTTCACCTCTCTTCCACACTAACCATTACTCTGAACTATTGATCCCAAGTATTTAAACACATCCACCTTCGCCGACTCTACTCCTTGCATCTTCACAGATTAAGTACCAAAAATACAACACGCATAGACAAGTAACTCTGACTGTGGTTGTTATCATCTGTTAAACCACTAAACAAGAAGATGCAACATGAAATGCTCCTCAGCCTAATAACCGATCACAGGCAAACAGCAGTAAACATAGACTGTACTGTACTGTTACTGTTACAGAAATATAAACCTACACTGCAGACAGAACAGAGAATGCTGCCGAAGCTTAGCTAGGGTGGGACAAAGGGGGCAGCTGCCCCCACAACAAAGTGTTAGCGGATATGAATGGCAGGTCCCAGTTAGTCTTCAGTGTATAGCAGCATTTAGAAATAAATGCCATTATTGCATTTGTGGTCAAAACTGAAACACTGTAGCCCTCCATAAGTGAAAAAAACTGTAGCAGCTGCTTTGTACAAATGTAGCAAACAGTTTAACAGAAAAAAAATGTTTATTTTTTTATTCTGAAGTCTGGGGAGAAAAGTTTTTTGTTTTTCTTTTTTTTTGTAATTTTTTTTGTTTGCTTCTCAATAATTTAATGTTGAGGGGGTGCCAGATGGAGGGACTACACAAGCTGCAACATTAACTGGTTCAGCAGTCCTTAACTAAAATGTTGTGAGAGGAGCATTTCATGCTGTGCTTTCTTGTTTAGCTGCTTTATATGTGGTAACAATAGCACACAGAGTCGCACTTGCCTGAGTGCTGTACTTTTGGTATTCAGCTGTGTTATTTATTTATTTTCATCTTGTGCAGTATATCATTGAGTATAATCTTGCTTCTATTGTAGTACTTTCTTACAGTTCTGTTTAGTTTATTTACATTATACTTTGGGGCTTACTTACAGCTTTTTACAGACTGACGGTCTCTCCCAATAGAGTAGAAATTGGACACATTTTATTCTTGTCTACAACCACCACATGGTGTAGTTCTGTTTTTCACATGTACCTGTGATGCTTGCATTACATTTATAATTTCTCTAATGACTATGGTATATATTATTTGGGCATGTCCTTGCCAATTACTTAAGTGTTCATTTTTCCATCTGTTTATTTTGGGCATAGCAGGGAACAGTTCACAGCACTCTCAGAAATTCATTTGGATTTCTGCATTTGATAAGATGAAAATAAATAAATAAGACAGCTGAATACCAAAAGTACAGCACTCAGGCAAGTGCGACTCTGTGTGCTATTGTTACCACACATAAAGCAGCTAAACAAGAAAGCACAGCATGAAATGCTCCTCAGCCTAACAGACTGTCCCAGGAAAAGCGTGAACAAAGAGTGTACTATTATAGGTTCATACGTAGGTACAAGGCTATCGGCCTTGGGGCCTATATAAGCCTAACCAAAAAGATTCCCTGGCTTTCACTACCCAAGAAAATTATTTTCCTGTGCCCCTGTCAAACAGTGCCGCAGAAGTGATCCCCATAGTGAATTTTCTATTTCCCATCCAGTCGTCAAGGTTTTTCTTAAAGAGGGCCAATGAAGATCTTTGCTTGACATGAATGGGTAGTTTGGTCCAGAGTATGGGAAGTCTCTGGGACAGGAATCTATCCCTCCAGCATGTTCTGTTTATTGTGATGACAAGGATTAGGTCCCTGGAGCATGTGGTTCGGAGAGATTGGGATTTCTTTAAGTGTAGCATGTCCAACAGCTCTGGGTTTGACATAGCTTTGTATGTTAGGCAAAGATTGCCTCTGAGTAGGCGATATGCGATGAAGTAGAGCTGGAGTTTTTTGAGATGGCCTGCGTATGGCATCTGTTTGAGGCCAGTTATCCTCTTAGCGAGGTATTTCTGTGGCTTTTCCAATTGTTGTAGGTGTCTTGTGAGATACATGCCAAATGGGGCATTGTACTCTATAATGGGTCTGATGAGGGATGAGTAGAGAGGAACAATGGCCTCCTTTTTTCCTAGAGGAGAACCCATTTGTGATGAGGTGTGCTATGTAGAAGGATTTCCTGACTACTATGGCGATGTGGTTATCAAAGGAGAGACTACTGTCCACCTGTGTCCCGAGGTCTCTTATCATACTTTCAGTGTTTAGTGAGCTACTGCCTATGTGGTAATTCATGGGTACCAAGTTTTTCCCAAAGGGGATGACAGGGCATTTCTTGGCATTGAGCTTGAGGCCATGATTTTAACACCAAGCTTCTGTCTCTGTGGGGCCCTTTTGTAGAATGTCTACATCATTAGGTGATTCTGTTATGGCTCCCAGTTTGCAGTCATCTGCGAACTTTATTAGCCAAAAACCTTCTGTGTTGGCCTGCACTTCAGAGAAGTAGATGCCGAACAGGAGATGACCCAGGACTGAATCCTGTGGTACTCCACTCGTCACTGATCTGAAGTAGGACTTGGAGTCGGCTACTTTTATTGTGTGGGTTCTGTCAGTGAGCCAGTTGGCCACCCATCTTGTGACATAGGGATTTATGCCCAGTTTAGTGAGTATCTATAATTCCAGAGTGGAGGATGGTATCGAAAGCCTTGGCGAGGTCAAGATAGGCTGTGTAGACTACCTTTCCCTCATCTACAGCTCTAGTGACTGCTTCAAAGAAGTCAATCAGGTTTAGTAGACATTACCTACCTTTTACAAATCCAAATTGAGTGGGTCCAGGGTTTGGAGGTTACCTATGTCTTTGTTTATAAGCTTCAAAATGATATGTTCCATGGCCTTGCAGACCAGGCTTGTCAGACTAATGGGGCGGTAGTTTCCGGGGTCTGTGGTGGCACTCCCTTTGTGGAGTGGGATAACCGTCGCTGTGCGCCATTCAGTAGGTACATTGCCAGAGGTGAGGCTATGACTAAACATGGTACTTAGGTGGGGTGCCAGTTTGTTCTGTAGTTCATGCAGTACACAGCCTGGGATGTTGTCTGGTCCCATGGATGCTGTGTTCTTGGCTTTGGAGAGTGTGGTCTTTACTTGTTCAGCCGTGATTACAGGGGCTTTGCATTCTTCCGGCATTAAGATGGGCCCTTTGGAGGGTGGGGGGGGGGGTAAAGTTATAACTGCCAGGAGGTTGGCAATATCGGTTGGTTCTGTATATTTAGTGCCATTGTGCTGTAGCTCAGAGCAGATCTGAGTGTTGCCATTGAAATTCTTGACATAGCTATAGAATGCTTTGTGGTTATCTTTGGAATCAGTGGTGATTTTATTTTCATAACTGGCTTTGGAGGATTTTATGAGGGATGTCAGCTTCTTGCTGAGGCTGACCAGGGAGTTCCTCCAGTCTGGGAATTTTACTCTTTTTTGCAACAGCTTCTTCCTTATGTTGTAGAGTTTGTTTATGGCAAGGGACCACCAGATTGGCTTCCTTTTTTTGGAGGATAGCATCTTGGTTCTGTTGGGGATGCATGATCCATGCACTCATGTATGTGCTTATACAGTGCATTTGTATAAGATTCAGCAGTCATACCTCTGTTTTCCATCTGCATGGGTGTCGTGAAGTTTGCTACTTCTGTCTTAAGAAACATGAAGTTGGCTTTAGAATAGTTTTTGATGGTGGTTTCCTTAATGGGGGGGGGGGTGGCAGTGGGATATGGATGTCTAGGGTGATTAGCTTGTGGTCAGATCTAACCAGTGAGGAGTTGACCTCTGGTATGGAACACCAGTTACCCATACTGGTAATGACCAGGTCCAGGATATTGCTGCCCCTGGTGGGGGTGTGGACAAGCTGATCCAAGGCAATGGAATTAATGAATTCCAAAAACATTGGATGAATGAGTTAGTACATGAATAGTTTTCCCAGTTGATGGTGGGGTAGTTGAAATCGCCCATAATTAAGGTATTGAGTTGTACCTTAATATTTTCCAGTATCTTAAGAAATGAAGAGTGGGAATCCTGAGGCATGGTGGGGGATATGTAGCAAGCTACAACCTGGATTGCAGTCTTGCCCAGTGTTAATTGCACTTGGATAATTTTGGATGCATTATGTTGAGCAACTAGCCTGGAGGTGTGGATATCCTTAATGAATATGGACATGCCTCCGCCTTTAGTGTTTCAGTCCAGGTTAGGTGGCCGAAAGGTGTCGTATGAATTATAGCCTGGTAATCCAGGGGTGCCCTCTGGAGCCTTGAACCAGGTCTCTGTCACTGCACAGATGTCGATGTTCTCCATTTTAAGGAGTGCCTCGAGTGAGTGCATTTTGAGGTTTAGACTTCTAACATTGAGTAGCATTACCCTCAGAGTTTGCTTGCTTGTACCTGTTACAGTGGTGAATTTAGCATTTGAACCTTGACTAAAAAAGGCACTATAGGGGTGGCAGGAGCCTTAGCCAGTATCTGGAATCCCAGGGACGAGAGGTGCAGGTCGTCTCTGGCAAAGCATCGTGGTATGTCGACCATGTCATCCCAGGCAGACAGATACTGTATCCCCTTAGAATGACAAACAAATTAGCATGGGGGTAAGCGAGTTTGTGCAATGCTAAGTGATGCCTACACAGATTAAGCAGTTTCCCGTTTAACCATGTGTTGGCATCACTTAATATCAAGCAAACCTGCACAAACCCGCTTATAACTGCTTAGTCACCATGTCACCGTCAGCCACTGTTCTGCTCAGCAACAAACTAAGCAGCCCTGCCAAGGCTTGAACCCAGGTACCTGTATGCCATACTCAGAGCAGTTTACCACTACACCATCAGAATTATGGATAAAGAGGTCAATATTATCAATACCCCTTAAATGAAGTGTCACTTGAGGACATACTTAGACAAGTAATGCTGACTTGAAAGAGTATACTGGAAGGGCAGTTCTGCTCAATACAGTGTCCATGAAGGAGACACTATGCTGCAGTTTTGGTTTTGGTTGGAAGCATCTCTCTTTCTCTCAAAAATGATGCCCTCAGGGAAGTATTGTTTGCTGAAATGGTAGGCTGGAAGTGCAGTTCCAATCACCACAAAAACTGTCGAGGGAAATAGTGTGTTGCAGTTGTTGTCTTGATTGGAAAGTTCCCATTGTCTAACAAAAAAGTCAATCCCTAGGTAATTTATTTTTTTTTTTCCTCCACTGCATCTGATCATCAGCTGCCCCAGCTAATCTCCTTTATTGTGTCTGTAGGACCTGCCTTAGATACCCCTGGGCTCAAACCGACCCTAGTCTGTATCCATTGAGGAAATCAAGGATACTAGTGCAGTGTCATGCTACATGCCTTCTGTTCCATTCCCTTCTTGGCATCTTTAGCAGCGCTGTGATCTCTGCACTTGGGAGGGGCATGCAGTCTTCCATGCATGCATAATCTCCCAAATGAATTGATTACTACTCATGCAGGATGGAGTTGTCCAGGCCCATATTGTGCATCTTGTAGAGAGCCTTTAGGTCACCTCCCCTCCCCTCAGGATGGCAAGGTGACACTGACCACTCACTCCCATCCTCACCACTGTACCTGTTCTAATGTTTGTTTTTCTAATCAAACACATGTCATCTGGGGTGCAGTAAGGGCCTTATATGCCATGAGGCCTCCTCCAGCTAATTATTGTCATCTGAAATTGTGTACTGGTAGGGTAATTCCATTAAGGTGCAAAACCCTTGAGAGAGACATTATCTTGCAGTTTAGGTCTTGGTTTGAAAATTCCCTTTCTGTCTGAAACGTAATACTGTGGGCTGAAAAGATGATCTGGAAGCAAAACTCTTCAGAGAGACACTTATTACAGTTTTGGTCTTGTTTGTAGAATTCCCCATCTCATAAAAATGTATACCTTCAGGCAAGTATTATTGGCTGAAAGGATGTATCATATGGGCAGTTCCAGTCAGAGTAAAATCCCTTTTTACTGAATAAAGTTTTATTTATTTTCAGAAACATAAACATATATACAGTATGTATATCAAAGAAATATTTACATAGTCAAAGCGTAAAGTGGAGAAACTATTCCAAAAACAAACATTACAAAACCAACTATTTACATAGGCTGTTTATACTTGAAAAACTTTGTTTTTTTTTAATGTATCTTTGAATAAGATTATAATCTATTACAGTCTTCTGTTTCCATCACTTGATTTACTTTATGACAGGCAATGCTTAAGGAAGTAGTCATGTCGTTCTGTTCATTCCTTGATTGTTTTCAATTCCAACTGCAAGACTGATAAAACCATGTTCTTGAAATGTTTAAAATTGGAAGGAGTTGCATCTTTCCAGTTCTGTATAATATTTTTCCCTTGCAATAGCAAAGAGAGTCCACAAAATTACATATTTTTGTCTTGGAACACAAGACGGCACAGGTGTATTCAACAAAACTAGAGATTTGTAAGTTCGAAATTATCAGTGAACAGTGCCTGTAACAAATAGTTAATTATTTCCCAATATTGTGTAAGTAAATATTGATTGTGATTTACACCTCCAACATCTATATTCTTTATTATATATTAGTTCTAATTTGTGTGGTGTTAAGTATAATGTTCTTCGTTTTTCACTGTTGCAGTCATTACATTTGGTTTATCTGCCTGCAGTTAACCCTCAGCCGGCCTGAATACCAGAGTCTTGAATTCCTGCGTCAGATGCTGTCTCTTCTTCCATGATGTCAGGTCGTCAGGGGTATAAAACATGCAGCTGACGCCATTACATCAGTCTTTCTTGCCTTGCTGTGCCCGAAGCAGAAGCAGTTCACAAGTGCTGGTCGGTCGACTCCTGAAATTTTCATTTTCGAGTTTCAGAACTGAAGTCTTCAAAAAAGCTAAGTACCCCATTGGGGATCCTTTTTCTTGCTCTTGACCGATGTCAGTAAAAGTTAACAATTGTTTTACCTGTGGAAAGCAAATACCTCATAAAGATTTTCATTTGTACTGCATTCCTTGCTTAGGCCCAGACCACAATGTATCTCGCTGTCGGTTTTGTGCCTTATTCAACCCCCGAACTATTCGTCTGTCTATTTTTGCAGCAAATTATTTTGGTACTCGGTATAACTATCCAGAAATGGCTTCAGTAAGCCATCCGACTACTGATATTCCAAAAAAAGTAAGGATAAAGACAGAGACAGACCGCATAGTCCAAAACTGCCGACGCTTCCGTTAAGCTAGTCGCCAGTTCGCCGGTACTCAGTGAGATGCTTTTGCAGCCCCTGATACCCACTACTTCAGATTCGCAGGCCTCTACTGAGACACATTCGGAGTCCAGTATGCCGCGAGATGCTTCTTCGACTATGGAACCTGCGGATGTCTCTACCTTGGATGGGTCCAGAGGTGCTGTGCAGGCACCGGCTTCTGAGGGTGCATTCAGGCCTACAGATTTGCATTTTAAACCGATGCCATCTTCTTCATCCAAGCCTAAAACTCGACCCACACCTAGAAAACCGACATCCAAACCGCATGGTCAGGCCCATATGCCTAAAAACAAATGCTGAGAATGGCTGAAGACCTTATTACTTTAATTAGGGGAAGCCAGCCTTCCCCCTCTAAGAGACCTAGAACTGATTTTCCTTCTGATTCTTCTGATCAGGATTCTGATATTTCTGTTTCTTCTGATTACCAGGATTTGCCCTTATCTACCTATGAGGATTCTGATGTAGAGGACTCCATTCCCTCTGCTTCCCCTCCAGAAGATTTTTCTTTTGGTGAAACCTTTGACACTCTTAGTGAGCATTTCTGCTGGGAAAGCCAGGATTACTCAGACTCCAAAAAGAGGCTTAGGGAATTCTTACTCCTTCCTCAACACAGGCCTTCTGCTATCCCTCCTGTTCTGGACATTGTAGATGATGCCTTCTTGGAATATAGCCTGCCCCCAGACACTTTACCTCTGGCTCCCAGAAAACTTGACAGGTATTACAGAGTACCTGATTCTCACAAGTTCCTCTTCAAGAATCCTACTGCGGATCCAGAGACCATTTCCCAAGGACCAAAGGGCATTAAGGCTACTGCTGCCAAAAATCCTACCCCTTCTGATAGAGATTCTAGGGCCTTCGACAGATGGGATAAGAAGGTATACACTTCTGCTACTTATTTATTTTATTTTACATTTGTTGACCGGGATAGTCCGACTGGATACATGTCCATTTTCAGCGGAGTCCCGGGGAGAAAAGCTCCAACAGGGTTAAACAATGATATATTGTTACAAAGACATAAAGACAATTTACATAGTATTAAGAGAGAGAAGATTATTACAATAGAAGCTACAATTGGTTACATTTCATTATATTCAGGTTAATTCACACTTAGTTGAATAAGGCAATAATTGCCCACTTGTATGTAGAGTTGCTCATGGGAATGTTAGTCTGGGTTCGTACAAGGACAAAGCCAATGTGATTTATAGTGGATTTTTAGTTCTTTTTTGAATAGAGCTAGTGATGGTAAAGATGTTAGCTTATTGGGAAGAGAATTCCACACCTTGCCAATAATATTGGAGTACGGTGTATCCCCGCCTAGGTTATGGGACTTACTAGTTTGTATTAGGAGTTTGTTAGATGAGCGAAGAGAACTTAGGTTGGAGTAAGGGGTTAGCCATTAGGGCTTTAAATTGCCAGTTTCATATGTTAAAGTACCAGCAGCATATTATGGGACTACTTAAACAGAAAATAATGTTGATTCCTGACTGTGCTGAACGCAAAGAATTACAGGATTTAATGCATTCTGCTGAAATAGTTGGTAAATATACTTTGCAATGTGGTTTTGACTCTTTAGAAGCATCCTGCAGGGCTGCTGTCACTGGGTCTGTACTTAGAAGGCATGCTTGGCTTAAAGAGCAAAACTTGCCAGATCATGTTAAAGCTAAATTACTGGATGCTCCCTTAAACCAAGACCACCTGTTTGGCAGCAAAGCTGAAGAAGTCCTCAAAACGATGGAGGAAAAAGCTAAATCTATGCAAACTGTTAAAGATTTCCTGCAAGTACAGCCTCCCAGATTTAGTAGGCATTGGCCTTCAAAGAACTGGTCCTTTCCAATCTTTTCCAGGCCTTCTCAGTCCAAACCCAGGAAAAGCAGACCGCCTAGGTTACAGTCTCAGGCTATGCACAGACCTAAGCAGTGGGGGGCTCCCACTTCCAAAGCAGGAAGTAGTAAGACACCCCCCCTATGGAAAAATGTCACAGTGACTTAACCTTAACACTTCCAGGCCCTGCTCAACTGCCTGTTCCCTTAGGAGGAAAGCTTGCCCTGCATGCAAAAAACTAGGAGCTCATTACCCAGGACAAATGGGTTTTGAACATAGTCTCCCAAGGATACAGATTCAATTCCACACCCTACCAACCCCAAATGGTTGGCCAGACCTACCCCCAAATCAGTGGGCAGAGGCTCAACAGCAGGTCCTCTCTCTTCTAAGTATCAGGGCTATTCACCCTGTCCCAGCAGAAGAAAGGGGACAAGGTTTTTATTCAAGTCTTTTCCTGGTACCCAGAAAAAACAGCTCCTGGCATCCTATCCTGGACCTCTGTATTCTAAACACCTTTTTGGTAATCCCAAAATTCAAAATGCTAATACTTCAACAGCTGCTTCCTATGCTAGGCAAAGATGCCTGGTTGGCAAACTTAGACTTAAAGGAAGCTTACCTGTACATTCCAATAAGGGAATCTTGCAGGAAATACCTACACTTCAGGGCAGGCTCCATGCACTATCAGTTCTCTGCACATCCCTTTGGCTTATCTACTGCACCCAGGGTATTCACAAAGTGTCTAGCATCAGCCATTGCATTTTGCAGGCAGTGAAATATTCAGATATACCCATACCTGGATGATTGTCTGATTCAGGCAGAAAGCCAGGAATTGCTATTAAAACATATGGCATTCATAAAGAAACTTCTAACCTCACTGGGGTACACCATAAACGAAAAGAAATCTCACCTAGTGCCCTGCCAACAGATTGTATTCATGGGAGCAAGCTTGAACACAGCTTCCCAGATGGCTTACCTCACGCCAGAGAAACAAGTTTATTTGACAGCCTACTTCCAACTACTGGCCACAAAGACCCAGCTATCTGCAAGGAAAATTTTGCAAGCCCTGGGGTTCATGGCTTCTTGCATTCTACTAATTCCATATGCAAGACTGCATATGAGGAAACTACAATGGTATCTAAAAAGCCTGTGGTGTTAACATTCTCAGGATATGGAATCAATAATTCCTATCATTCCTTGTATAAAGACAGAGTTCCTTTGGTGGGCAGAGGCCTGCTACCACAACAAGGGGCTCCCTTTCAATCTACCCCCTGCCGCCCAAACCCTAACAACAGACACACCAGATTATGCATGGGGGGGAGGGGGCTCACTTGGCAGAGCAGTGCATTCAGGGCAAATGCAACCCGAGTCAGATGCACCTGCATATCAACCAAAAAGAAATGTTAGCTGTACAGAATTTCCTGACAGCCTTCAAAGACCACATCCTTCCAGGACAATTATTGGTAAAGACAGACAACACCACAGTTATGTGGTACATAAACAAGCAGGGGGGAACCCACTCGTACCCTCTCTGCAGACTAGCCATGGCTCTGTGGAACACAGCCTTGAGCTACCAAGTGCATCTACAAGCTCAATTCCTGCCAGGCAAGCTAAATTTGCTGGCAGATGACCTAAGCAAAAATCTCATGGATCCACATGAATGGAAACTGGAACAAAAATATTCAACCTCTTGAGGAACAAATGGGGGACCCCAGAGGTAGACCTGTTTGCCTCCAGTCAGAACTACCAATTGGACAAATTCTGCACAAGGACTCCCCACAGTCAAGCTTGGAAAGTGGATGTCCTGTCCTTTACCTAGGAAAGCCTCTTGGTTTATGCCTTTCCCCCTCTGCCTCTCCTCTCGAAGGTTCTGCTAAAGATCAAACAGGACAAACCAAGGACAATACCAATTGCACCAGACTGGCCTTGCCAGCACTGGTACCCCCTCTTGCGCAGTATGATATTGCTGGATTCATGGCCCCTACCTCAGACACCTTCCCTGCTGTCCCAGTAGGCGGGCCAGATTCTGCACCCTCAGCTTTAAACCCTGAACCTTGAAGCCTGGCTAATTCCTTGAGCTCTCCAATAGCATCCATCAGTAAGCAGGTGCTAGATGTAATTCTAGAAGCAAGGAGACCTAGTACAAGAACATCCTATGCTGAAAAGTGGAAAAGATACTGTTCCTGGAGCCAGACTCAGGGGATGGGCACTATGGTGCCCAGCTTACCTCATATTCTTCAGTACTTAACAGAAATGCTCCACAAGGGCCTATCCTTCTTGTCAATTAAAATTCATGCCTCTGCCATTTCAGCACATTATAATACTGAACCACCCCTTTTCTCTCACCCCCGTTAAAGCAATTCCTTAGAGGGGCTAAAAATTTAGGACCCCCCCCCCCAGGCGAGCCCCTGCTCCAGCCTGGGACCTTAACTTTGTATTGGAAAAGCTCACTCTCCCTCCATTTGAACCAGCTGCAACTGCAGAGTTGACATTCCTTTCTTGGAAAACAGCCTTCCTTCTAGCCATCACTTCAGCAAGAAGAGCGTCTGAATTACAGGCCCTCATGGCAGTGGAGCCCTTCATTATCTTCCATGCAGACAGGGTTTCCCTCAGGACCAATCCTTCCTTTATGCCCAAGGTGGTGTCTAGTGTGGCCCTAAATCAGTCCATTCATTTGCCTACCCTTTTCCCAAATCCAAAAAACAAAGGAGAATGAATACTGCACTCTTTGGACATGCACAGACAACTTAGATTTTATTTGGACAGGACTAAGCCTCTCAGAAAATCTGAACAGCTGCTAGTTGGCTTTGCTGCAGGGGCAGAAGGGAAGGCCATTTCAAAGCAAAGAAGTTCTAAATGGTAGCCCATTGCATTAATTTCTCCTTTAAGCACCATGGAAAACCTACCCACAGTGGATAAGATCATATTTCACCAGGGCTGCATCTACCTCTACAGTCTTTCTCAGAGGAGTCCCTACCAGGGACATCCTAGAAGCTGCTACCTGGTACAGAGGTACATACCTTCACCAAGCATTACTACATGCCTATTGTTTCTAAATCAACAGCTGGTTTTGCCACTGCAGTTTTGCAGGGCTTAATAGCTGGCCCTAATGCTCTCTAACTTCCTCCTCCCTTCCTTAGCTTTGGGAATCAACCCAAATGTAATCACTGCAACAGTGAAACACGAAGAACATAGTACAGTTGTGTACACTTACCATAAATGTAGATGTTCAAGTGTATTCACTGTTGCAGTCCTGGTTACCTTCCCTCCAGCCCCCTGACTTCTCTTGGCTCTACCTTTCCTTCTTTTTTTAAGCTTTCTGGTGTATTAGCTTTTTGGTGGAGGTGTAACATAACATAAATTGCTTCCCTTTGTGGGAGCACCTGACATCTGGGGCAAGAAAAACTGATGTAATGGTGTCGGCTGCATGTTTTATACCCCTGACAACCTGACGTCATGGAAGAAGAGACAGCATCCGACACAGGAATCCAAGACTGTGGTATTCAGGCCGGCTGAGGGTTACCTGCAGGCAGATAACTCAAATGTAATGACTGCAATAGTGAATACACTCGAACATCTACATTTATGGTAAGTGTACACAGCTGTATTTTCTGTGTATAACTTGCCATGTGAAAAGTTGCCAATATAGTGATAAAGATGTTAGTTTTGATGATGTAAGAATTAGTTTTTTATCTTTATCTTCTGACATTTTACCATTAACTGTTTTATAGTATTTCTGTATATTTTGTTTATTATGAACTTTTGTTTCTTTAATTAATTTGTACAATACTGATGAAATTCCTTTCCCATTTATGGGAAATTCCATCAGCGTTACTAACTGCTCTATGAACTTAGCAACCTTTTCTCTAACAGACTACTGCATGTTGGTTTAAAACTGTTTGTCTTAATCCCTGCAGTGTTAACCATGTGTTATTTTCAAGGTTGAACTCACTAATAATTTGCTGTATCATTACTACTTTATTATTGTTTATCAACTGATGCCAGTAGATAAGACCATTCTTACTGTTTTAACAGCTACTGAGTCTTGTGTTATAATATTATTTTATATATATGCTATTGGGAATATGAAAAAAGACCATGCTTTTATATCCAGATTTTTGTTTACAAAGTGCATAAACGACTTTAGGGTATTTGTAATATATTTAGAATTTATATTTTTGTGTTTCCCTGTTGCCATATATTCCTTTAGTAACCAAAGTAAGCTAGTCAGTACTATTTCCATATGTTTATTTATTGTATCATGAGTGGTTTTTAACCAGATTTTTTCATGTACTAGTTTCCATTTGGAAGTATTTTCTTTGTTTAACCATAGAGAAACTGTTTTTAAAGCTGACAATTGTATATATCCTCAAAAATCTGGTAAGCCCATTCCACCTTCTTCCCTTTTGTCAAAATGATATCTTAGGGCAACTCTAGGTTTTTTAGGGTACCAAAAGAATTTCGTTATTAACCCTTCAAATTATTTGAAATATGATTTAGGTGGAAGTAGCAAGCAAGCTTGTATAAAATACAGAATTTTTCGGGCATGTAATCATTTTAATTATATATAGTCTTTCCTCCATGGTAAAAAATAGTTTATTCCATTTTTGTACGAGTTCTTTGATATTACCCAAAATCTCTTTATAGTTTAGTTGCACTGTTGTATCTGTGTCATTTGTAATTTTAACTCCTACGTATTTGATTGTACCATCTCTAGATACATATTTATGATAATTATTATTTAATGCTTCTTTGTTCATAGCTATTAGTAACATATTGGTTTTATTTTCATTAAATGATATTTCAGAAATCTTCTTAAGCTGTTTTGTTGCTTTCCATAGTTCTTTTAGTGTGTTATTATGTTCTTTTAAAGTCAATAAAATGTCTGCGATTAGTTGAATCTTTAACTCAAGGTCTGTATCTAGCTGAATTCCATGACTGTTTGGGTTTGCTAATGGTTCTATTACTAATGGGAATAACAAAGGAGAAAGTGGACAGCCCTGTTTTGTACCTTTTATAATGGCAATAGGCTCCGATAAACAGGACCCTATTTTTTATGTATGTCAAAGATTTATCATAAAGAGACCTTATTAGTGAGGTAAAAGTTTTCAAAAATCTATACTCTACCAGTGCAAGCCAAAGGTAATCCCAGTTCACAGAATTGAATATACTGTTAATATCTAAGCAAATGACATTCATTTTATTTTTTGTTTTGTTTAAGAAATCAATAAGGGACACAGTTTTCTTTATATTGTCATATGTATTTCTGTTTTTAATGAATCCTGTTTGATCATTGTCTATCAATAATGACAATATTTGTTTAATTCTGTTTGCATGAACTGTCATAAATATTTTATAATCTATATTTAATAAACTTATGGGTCTATATGTGGTACACTCATCAGGTTTTTTATCGTTTCAAAATTGGTGATACTTGAGTGTATTTCCAAGAAGGAGGGCATTTGTTACCTTCTTTAACTGATGTGAACACACTTAATAATAGATTTAATGCATTATTATATAGTAGTTTAAACATCTCTGGTGTCATATTATCATTACCTGGGGCTTTGTTTAATTTTAATTTCTTGATTTGCACTTTAATTTCTGTCATAGTTATATCTTTATCTATTATTTTTCTGTGTTCATCTGATAGTCTTAATCTTATATTTTTCCTTGAGGAATTTTCTAAGTGCTTCACTTGATTCTACTTTATTTTCTTGACTATTGAGTTTATTAAAATACACTCTAAAGGCTTCTAGAATTCCTTCTACATCTGATACTTTTCCTTTTTTTGTCTATATTGTACATTTCTTTTATCTGATTTGCCTTTATCATTCTTTTCATCCTGTTAGCTATTCTCCATTGATTTTTTGGATTCATAGAGTAAGTGCATAGTTTCACCTTCTGTAGATTAATCATTGTTTTATGGTTCAATATCTCTAAGTATTTTTTGTTGAGGTCTTCTAATTCTTTTCCTGAAAAAGCTGAGAGACAAATAAAGATGAGCATTCAAATGTTTAACTAGTTAGATAGATTCATATTTTACAACAAAACCCCCATGGGATATAAAAATGAACTGCGTGATATATACTGTTTGGAAACAATCTCATTTACAAGGTAAATGCATTTTATTATTTATACTAATTCAGTATTAAACATATAAAATAAGACCAATATCAAAGAACTGCTTTAATATCTAGAACAAGTAGTACTAACTTGCCATGTCTTAATGTATGAAACATGGAATTACCATACATGCTTTCAGGATTTAATAGTTTGATAACACAATGCTATGCTGCTTTTGACTCTAGTGTTAATGGTCTAGGAAATATAAAATGATATAACTTTACAAACCAAATGTTTATGATTTGTTCCTTTGTAAATGATGTGCTAATAGTTAAAAGAATGATATTAATATTAAAAATGTTGTTTGGGGCACATTTCTGTGGTGCATTGGGTGTGGTAGTCATTTTAAATGAATCAGAAGAAACTGAAAGTAAAAAAGGCTCTCTAAATTCATGGCCTATTCTAGAACTCTAAAAGCTTCACTTACAGTTCTCTGCTTTCCCGCCGAAGCCATGAGCTGGTAAAATATGTTTTTAATCCATCTTGAGGCATTACAATAAAAAAAAAAAATAATAAATAACAGAGTCCATTAGAGCTGTTTGCATATTCTTAAATGGCCAAAAATGAAAGTGCTTAATTACAGAGAGTGACTAGCACTTGAAGCAAAGCAGTATGGGGCTTAACTTAAACCAAAAGGCTATTAAAGTGACAAGTACATATTTTCACCAAAATGCAAGTGCTTCAAAGCATTATAGAGTATGTATATATACATAGCACAGATTTAATAATTCTAAAAGGAAATAAGAGAAATTACCGCAAAGTACTATAATATATGCAAGGAAAATGACATCATGAACAAGACAGAGGCAATTGATTTAAACAGCTAATCCAAATTCATATGTATTCATACTAGGACACATAGCTGTAAAAGAGAGCATGACTACTTATAACAACAAAAGTAATAATAATTTAACAGCTAAGAAAGCAATAAATAAATAAATATAGATATACATAAATTTATTCAGTAAGAAACTGAACCAGATGTAATAAAGAATTAGTATGATAGACTGTAAATGTCATGAAAGCATTATGAGACTCAGCATACTTAACAAGACTGGAAAATAAGAAATGACACTCATATGTGATAAACATGAACAAGTCTGATGTCAGTCCACAGTTAGTCATTAACTATGAAGATGAATAGATTAAGTTCAATTGTTAAACAAGACATACCGCAATACTGATATGTTTAATATACTAAGAGGAGTTCAGATATCATTCATGAAATGCTTAGGATTTTCTTGTGCTTCACAGAGAAAAACAAGGTGCAAGAAAAGAGATTACATGAATCAGATGAAACCTAATAAATTCATAGTAATTGCTGATACTATCTAAAGTATAAAATATCACAAAAATTGCATATAACTTATCTATTAAATAAGAACTTTATGAAAGCTTATAATATGAATACAAACAAACCTAAATGTAAAGATGTAAAGAATTCAACTCAACAGATGAATGTACTGTATAAAAGCATTATTTTATACATAGAGATTTCAATAGAAACCAAGATGTTATTATATATTAAAATCTACAGTTTATAACAACAATAACAATGTTTTCATTAACCTGACTGGATGTTGAAACAAATGAAGTTTCATAAGGCTCTGTTGTCTTAACAGTAGGAAATATGAACCTACTTGGACTGTGTATACATAGGGTTTGCAACAAATACTAACAGTCATTTTAGCTGTGTATTAAATCTGGCGTAAAGAAACATGAAAAATAAAATGGTTACTTAGATATATACATATGGGTAAAAGGATATACACGTATACAATGAGGATAAATGAAGCAAGAAATGCACTGATAATAAAGCGTTGTCTAAATAAAATGTTGACATACAATAGATACTGTTACACTAAAAACAGATGTTGTTTGAAGGACATTAAATAATACAGTGAGATAAAATATAAGATGTATATAGTAGAACAATGTTCTATTTAAAGTTAGTTACACTGTTTTATTTAACTACGGACAGTAATATTTATTATTTATTTATTTAACGTGTTTACTGGGAAAGTCCGACTTGGAATGAAGCCAGTTTTCAGTGGAAGCCCAGGGAGAAATCCTCCAGATGCATGTCTTTGAAACATGGGAGGAAACCGGAGAAAACCCACACGAATGCAGGGAGGACATGCAGACTCCACACAGAAGATACTCCAGTCGAGACTCGAACCGAAGAACCTCTTGCTGTGAGGTGACAATGCTACCGCTGCACCACTGTGCTGTCCTTATCATATATATATATATATATATATATATATATATATATATATATATATATATATATATATATATATATATATATATCATATAACAATATGTATATATCATATAAGAATCTCTGTAATAGTGTTTAATTGAATATTACACAGTTCATTCAATAGTTGAGGTTTGATAGCACACAAACAATAAGAATTTGATGCTTTTAGTTACATTTTTGTTAGGAAAGCTGAGGGAAGATGTTGAATAGGATAAGATAGGTCACTTGAATAGTAAACCTATTCAAGAATGGGATGATTTCTCCCATGAAGGGAATGACTGGTTGATTATATTTTGAAAATCACTTTTTACACAGACAGTTTTTATTTGTACCTTTTAAATGGATGTCTATGCAATGCTTTTATAACATATATAAAATGAATGGTAAAAAGTTTTCAGCACACATAAAGGTTATATACAAACACAAAAACAGGACAATGGTTAAATACAAAGCTATAGTTAGTCCAACTGTGAAATGCATTTCTATCAATGTCAATGGCTTAAATCTTCTTCTTCTTTTGGCTTTTCCCGGTTAGGGGTCGCCACAGCAGATCACCTGTCTGCTCATGACTGGAGTGAAGTTTTACAGTGCCAAGTTGCCGGCCCGATGCCCAACCTTCCACAGAAGACACACACACACTCACACACACACACACACACACATACACACACACACACACACACACACACACACACACACACACACACACGCACACACACACACACACACACACACACACACACACACACACACACCTAGGGCCAATTCTTAGCGTCCAATCCACCTACAGCATGTCTTTGGGATAACAGCTGTTATCCCTCATTGGTGAGATCTGATCATAAACTAATCTCACTGGAAATCCACATCCCGCCCCCACCCCAAACAAAAAAGACCATAGTGAAGAACTTCTCTAAAGCAAACTTCACACTACTCAAGACTGGTGTGGTATCCTTCAAGGCCCCTGAGCCAGTGGAAACCACAACCCAAGCTGTGGAAGCCCTTACAAATGCCTTCTATGAACACCTCCAGGACTGCATGGATCAGGCAATCCCAAATAAAACCAAGACTCTTTCCACAAAGGGCAAACGTCCAGTCTGGTGGACCCCAGCCATTAACAAACTTTATAATAAGAGGAGAAAGCTATTACATGATAGAACAAAATCCATAAAAGGGAAGTCACCCCTGATCATTATTAGTAAAAAAATATGAGCACTCATAAAATCAACTAAGGCCAATTTTGAGAGAAAAATTGCCATGGATTCAAAGGACAATCATAAGGCCTTTTTCAGCTATGTTAGGAACCTGGGTGGAAACTCCCAGATATGCTCAGAATTAGTCCAAAATGATAAAAAATCACTGAACCCACAGACATTGCCAACATACTGGCAGACAGGTTCAGTGCAAACTTCACCCCCCTCTCCCCCCCTAAAGGAGAGATAAATATCCCAGCCGAGTGTAGCCTCCCGGACATCTCAAATGCGCAGGTGAAAGCTGCTCTCTCTAAAGCTAAAAACACAGCATCAATGGGACCGGATGGTGTCCCCGGCTGTGTGCTACATGAGCTAAATGAGGAATTAAACCCGCACATAAGGCAGCTGTTTAATCTCAGCCTTACCACAGGATATGTGCCCAAGGAGTGGCGTACGGCAACTGTGGTCCCACTCCACAAAGGCGGCCTCACGGACCCTGGTAATTACCGCCCATAAGCTTAACAAGTCTAGTCTGCAAAGCTATGGAGAGGATCATAATGGAGCTCATAAACAAAGATATAGGGGACTTGCAGACATTGGACCCGACCCAGTTTGGCTTTGTCAAGGGAAGATCATGCCTTTGAACTTGGTCGACTTCTTTGAAACAGTCACCAAGGCCATTGATGAGGGAAAGGCAGTCCATACAGCCTACCTTGACCTTGCAAAGGCTTTCGACACAATACCCCACTCGGGTATTGTAGAAAAACTTACCAGCTTAAATGTAAACCCATATGTCACAAGATGGGTTGCAAACTGGCTTAAGGACAGAACCCACAGGCTTAGAGTTGCTGGCACTGTGTCAGACTCCAAGCCGGTCACAAGTGGTGTCCCACAGGGCTCGGTCCTTGGCCCCCTATTGTTTGGCATCTACTTCTCAGAAGTACAGGCCAACATGGGAGGACTTTGGCTGACAAAGTTTGCAGACGACTGCAAACTGGGCGCCATAGTGGAAAGTGCATCGGACACGGATATCCTTCAGAAGGGACTCACGAAAACAGATAGCTGGTGCCAGAGCCATGGCCTGAAGTTAAACGCCAAAAAATGTATAGTCATACCCTTTGGGAAAAACAAGGTAACCCTAAGCTACCATATAGGTGGCAATCCACTAAGCACAGAAGAGGTTATCAGGGACCTGGGGACCCAGGTTGACAGTGACCTTTCTTTTGACACTCACATTGCTAAAGTGGTTAGAAAGACCTTCTACATTGCCCACCTGATCATGAAGGGATTCACATCCAGATCTAGTGAGGTAATTGTTCCCCTGTACTCTTCACTTATCAGACCAATGATCGAGTACAATGCCCCATTCGGGATGTATCTCACCCGACATCTGCAGCAATTGGAGAGACCCCAAAAGTTCCTCACCAAAAGGATAAAGGGACTCCAAAATCTGTCATATGCTGCCAGATTGAAGAAACTCCAGCTCTATTCAGTCGCATACCCCCTGCTCAGAGGTCACATGTGCCTGACATACAAGGGCATGCCCAACCCGGAATTAATGGACATGCTCCACCTCAAAAAGTCCAAATCCACCAAAACCACTAGAGCAAGCGACTTAAACCTTAGCACGGATATAAATAGGACGTGCTGGAGGGATAGATTTATCACTCAAAGACTCCCTATGCTGTGGAATAAAATCCCGGTCCATGTGAGACAGAGCACCTCGCTGACTCTGTTCAAGAGAAATCTAGACCTGTGGATGGGAGATCATAGGTTTACCCCGGGAATCATCTCTGTGTCACTGCTGG
>NC_056744.1:973957613-974037613 GCF_019279795.1 Protopterus annectens
AATCTATTATGGTGTATTTGTTTGTATATATGTACATACATGCCTATTTTTTGTTTGCTTTCTACTATTTGGAATCATTTGCATTTATCCAAATTTAGCCTTCCTAGAGGGCACCTGGCATCTGGGGCAAGAAACACTGAGGAAAATGGCGTCGGCTGATGCCTTTATACCCGAATAACTGCAGCTATGACGTTGGGTGAAGTGCGACACCAGCCGAGGCCAGACCCAGACTTTGGAATCTGGCCGACCGAAGGGCTGCCTGATGACAGGACAACCCATTTGTAAGGACTGCAGATGCATTCCTATCGGACATCTACATTTATGGTAGGTACAAAACTGTACTTTTTGACTGGAGAATTGTTTGGATTTGCAAATTTGTTTACAAGACCCAGAGTGTCCACACGCAAAGGTTCCCAGCAGTTTGTCTCCAGACAATGTAAGTTGTTGGTATATGGCCCCACCACTTTCTTTGTGTTTGAAATGACTGAACAATGAGCCCAAAGTCTTGCCTCTTCTATAGCTGAATTGACACTGACATCCCAATATTGGTCTTAACTGATTATTGGCCAATAGAATATTCCAATGTTTGTCAATGATGCTGCGGATAGCATTATGGTTTCTACCAAAAGTAGTGACCAATCTAATAGAAGATACAGACGGTTCCTGAGGCTCAGTTTGATATTGCAATAATGTGTTCCTATCCATACTGGTTGACCAATCCCAAGCCTTGACTAAATCAAGTTGTTTATAGCCTCTGCTGAAAAATCTCCGGAACAAATCCTGACTAGCTTTCTCATATTCAATATTGGTGGAGTTGATACGTTTCATCCGCATGAATTGGGACTTGGGAATATTGCGGATTGTATGGCGTGGATGCATGCTGGAAGCGTGCAATAAAGTATTATATTGGGGATATTTATGGAAAGTCCTAGTGTTGAGAGTGTGATCCACATTTCTACTAACCGTAACATCTAAAAAATTAATAGATTGTAAATCATAGGTCACCGTAAATTCTATACTCCAAACATTGCCATTGAGGTAACCCAAAAATTCTTGTAAATATGTGGCATCTGCACGCAACACCATCCAGCAATCATCAAGATATCTCCGCCAGATATCAATTTCCACCAAATAGATGTTATGTAATGGTTCATAAATCATACATTCTTCAAAGAAGGCCATAAATAGATCGGCATATATCCCACTCCTGTTTTCAAAAAGGAAATTGATTCCTTTTTAAATTTAGCTGAGGAAGAAGGGATTATTAGCAAGACTTGTGTCATGCATCTTACTGTTCAGGATCCACAAAAACAAATTTTGTATCTCCTTCCTAAGATTCATAAATCACTTTCAAAGCCACCTGGTAGACCAATTGTCTCTGGTATAGGTTCATTGACTGAACCATTATCTATGTTTCTGACACAGTATCTCAAACCTTTATTGAATTTAGTCAGGGCCAGATTACAAGATACCACACAATTTTTACAGATTATACAAGAGGTCCAGTTGGAACCCACTTTGCTTATGTGTTCTTTGGATGTCAAGGCCTTATACACAAGCATTCCATATTGGGCGGGTCTCCAACCATTAAAATACTGGTTAGACCGATCTGCTCTGTATTCTCCTGGCTTTAACACACAATTAATATGTATGACCGAACATGTGTTAAATAAAAATGTGTTTTATTTTCATGGGGAATGCTATTGGCAGCTTCAAGGAATGGCTATGGGAGCTTCATTTGCTCCCATATATGCCGATCTATTTATGGCCTTCTTTGAAGAATGTATGATTTATGAACCATTACATAACATCTATTTGGTGGAAATTGATATCTGGAGGAGATATCTTGATGATTGCTGGATGGTGTGGCGTGCAGATGCCACATATTTACAAGAATTTTTGGGTTACCTCAATGGCAATGTTTGGGGTATAGAATTTACGGTGACCTATGATTTACAATCTATTAATTTTTTAGATGTTACGGTTAGTAGAAATGTGGATCACACTCTCAACACTAGGACTTTCCGTAAATATCCCCAATATAATACTTTATTGCACGTTTCCAGCATGCATCCACGCCATACAATCCGCAATATTCCCAAGTCCCAATTCATGCGGATGAAACGTATCAACTCCACCAATATTGAATATGAGAAAGCTAGTCAGGATTTATTCTGGAGATTTGTCAGCAGAGGCTATAAACAACTTGATTTAGTCAAGGCTTGGGATTGGTCAACCAGTATGGATAGGAACACATTATTGCAATATCAAACTGAGCCTCGGGAACCGTCTGTATCTTCTATTAGATTGGTCACTACTTTTGGTAGAAACCATAATGCTATCCTCAGCATCATTAACAAACATTGGAATATTCTATTGGCCAATGATCAGTTAAGACCAATATTGGGATCTCAGTGTCAATTCAGCTATAGAAGAGGCAAGACTTTGGGCTCATTGTTCAGTCATTTCAAACACAAAGAAAGTGGTGGGGCCATATACCAACAACTTCCATTGTCCGGAGACAAACTGCTGGGAACCTTTGCGTGTGGACACTCTGGGTCTTGTAAACAAATTTGCAAATCCAAACAATTCTCCAGTCAAAACACCAGCAAAGTGTATGATTGCAAGATAATTGGCAATTGCAGTAGCAGTTGGGTGGTCTATCTGGCCACTTGTCACTGTTCTGCTTTCTATGTGGGTCAGACATCCAGACCATTGAGGACAGGCATTAATGAACACAGAAGTGATATTAAAAACAAGAAAGACCATAATGCTCTTTTTCGACATACTTTGAAACATCAACAGGCCCAATACACATTCATGATTATTGACAGAATCATAGGAGATCGCAACAATACTCAAGGTTGGCATAGCGGTTTAAACCACAAAGAAAGATATTGGATTACCACATTGGGAGCACTTTTTCCACCAGGTTTGAATGATCACTTATGATTAACAATTCTTTGTGTTATATCATAATTGAATGATCATTTATTACTAATAATATTTATAGTCACTTTATGTGTTATGATATAAAATATTTTTATATTTATGTATTTCAGGTTCCTGTGGATACCCTAGTAGATGTCGGATAATCGTGATTGCTCATCAATAATCACAAATTTATTGAGAACATTAGTGTTACCAATTTATCTTGTGTTTTCTGCATTATTATATACATATTTTTACACACAATACACCTGTATCTGTGGTGTATTTATTTATGCTTATTTTTTCATAGACATTGTACTATTTCTATGTTATATAATCATAGGCTTTAATGTGGTGAACCCATGAACACACTGACTTAATAATGTTTATTATCTGTTTATTATCAGTTTTTCTGTTTCTGTAGTGGGAATATACCATTACTAATTATGCAAGGTTTCATTTCTCATTGGTCAGGCATTCTTATAAATATTCATGAGTAATGTCCTGTGTTTTTTTGCTGTGTATCACTGATGAAGGCTTATACCTTTTTGCCGAAACCGGTCTGATTATTAAAGAAAATGTATAATCAGCAAACTATTTAGTGGGTTGGGAGGGTGGCTTAATGGTTAAGGTGCTTGCCTTACAAGCACAAGTTGCAGGGTTTGAGTCTCACAAGGGATAATTGGCTAGGCTTAAAATGGCTCGCAAGGGCAGTTAGCTTAGTACGAACCTATAATCCCTATAATCAGTATTATTTTACTGTTTCACGCATCTGCTGGCTAACAGTGTCTTTTGGTTTGATCCGGCCGTGCAGTACCTTTTTCCATTACTGTAGCATGTGAGGGTGACTTCTACAATATGTCCCTCATAGTTTTACTAGGGCTATTTATTCTTTAGCTTTCACTTTCCATGGCTGTGCTCCATTCATAGGTTCAGCTTTGGCTAATGACCACCATGGTCTTTACAAACCTAGCCATGCAACCCAGCCCAGTTTTATCCCAGAGTTCTTTGGATGTTTAATAGCGGGGTATGTTAGTAAATATGTAGCTAAGGGTTATGTGTGTGTGGGGGGGGAGATGTTAGTTGGGGATTCATTTGCTTATTGTTAACCTCTATCCATCAGAGACGTGGGGGCCAGTTTGGGGATGAAGTTGTGATTTCCCATCCAATGAGCAAGGTTTCTTTTGAACAGCATCAGGGATAAACTTTGTGTCACATAGATTGGGAGCTTATTCCATAGAGCGGGGATCCTTTGAGACACATATTGGTCCCACCAGCAGGTTTTATTTATATTGCAGACAAAGTTCAGATCCTTTGATCTCATATTTCCAGTGTTGCTAGTCTTGTGGGTGTGCAAGAGATCCATCAGAGCTGGATCCGAAGATGCCTTTTATGCTAGGGATAGATCACCTCTCAGTAACCTGCAACAGATTGAGTACAGAGATAGGACCTTAAGGCGATCTGTGTAGGACTGGGTATTCATACCGTGGATTTTCCTGGTGAAGAACCTTTGAGGGCATTCCAACTGTTTCAAGTGCCTGGCTAGGTACATGCCAAAGGGGGCACTGTACTCAATGGTGGGTCTGATAAGGGATGAGCATAGTGGTACTGTTACTTCCTTGGACTTGGATGCAATACCCTTTCTTATGATTTGGGTGACACAGAATGATTTTCTTACTATCTTGGCTACATGTTGGTTGAATCCCAAATTACTGTCTACATATGTTCTCAGATCCCTAACTATTGGGTCAACTCTTAGGGGTGTCTTATTGATGAAATAATTAGCTTGCATGAATGCTTTCCCAAAGGGCACTATAATGCATTTCTTTGCATTGGATTTTGATCAGTGGCTTTTGCACCAGTCATTTGTTTGAGTATTACAGAATGTTGGTGTCATGGGGAGAATCTATGATAGCCCCCAATTTACAGTTATTTGTGAACTTGGTGAGCCAGAAGCCTTTGACATTAGCCTTGACTTCTGAGAAGTAGATGCCAAACAGGAGCGGACCCAACACAAACCTCTGGGGTACTCCACTGGTGACCAGCCTTTTGGTTGAGATGGTCTCACCGATCCTGATTTCTTGGATCCTGTCTGTGAACTGCCTGGTAATCCAGTGAGTTATATAGAGATTTATGCCTAGTTTTGAGAGTTTGTTCACAGGTTCATAAGAGATTACTAGCCTAATAGCCTAAAAGCCCTTAAAAACCTAGACAATATAACCTGATTTTACCCAATATATGGCCCCTAGGAGCAAAAGGATGGCATGGGTTTGTGCCTAAGCCTTGAATATGGTACAGATTACTCCTTTCTATAAGGAACATAGGCTGTACTCCAGGTGTGAATTTGTGATTCCCCATCCATTGATCCAAATTATGTTTGAAGAGGGCCAGGGAAGGGCTCTGCTTAACATGAATAGGAAGCCAGTTCCAAAGGAGCAATCTGTGAGACACATAGCTGTCTCTCCAGCATGCTTTGTTTGAGTTGCTGATTAAGTTTAGATCCATAGATCGGGTAACCCTAATACTGTTTGACTTGCAGATGTGTAGCAGCTCCATCAGGGCTGGATTTGAGAGTGTTTTGTAGGTCAGGAATAAGGCACTCCTTAATAGTCGGTAGGAGACAGAGTAAAGGGATAGGGCTTTTAGTCTATTCACACAGGACATGTTGTTTACACCCTGTATTTTCTTTGTGAGGAACCTCTGAGGTCACTCCAGCTGCTGTAACTGTATAGTCAAGTATATGTCAAATGGCACATTGTACTGGATTATCGGTCTAATGAGGGCTGAGTACAGCGGGGCTATAATTTCCCTGGATCTAGATGCCATACCTTTACTTATAAGTTGTGCCACATAGAAGGACTTCCTCACCACTGTGTACACATGGTGATCAAAGTTCAGGCTATTCTCTGTGTACCTAGATCTCTCACCTCTGAGCTTACTCTTAGTAGTGGTGTGCTACTGATGTAATTTGCAGGGTTATTTGACTTCCCAAAGAGTATGATAATGCATTTTTTTACATGTAGTTTTAGGCCATGGTTCTGGCACCAATCATTTGTCTGATCTAGACCCTCCTTAAGGATATGTACATCCTTTGGGGATTCAATGATGGGTTCATATTACGTTATCAAAACTTTAAAAGTTCAAACGCTATATGGTCGAACCCATGTGTTCAAACTTTTAAAATTTCGAAAATGACAAAAAAAATAAAAACCAGAAAAAACCTACCTAACGGTTGTAAGCAGGTTGCAAGCCCTCCTGCAGCCCCCCACTCTTTAAATATACCAACTCTGAGACCGCACTACAGTGCAGTAAAGGGAAATCTTCCCTTTCCTCACTGAATGGAGATCTCCGTTAACACGTTCGAACTATTAAAAGTTCGAACATATGGGTTTGAACATATGGCGTTCGAACTTTTAAAAGTTCGACAATGTAATATGTACCCTTCAATGACTGCCCACAGCTTTCAGTCATCATCCAACCTTGTCATCCAGAGGCCTTCCACATTAGCCTTGAGTTCAGAGAAGTGTATTCTGAAAACAAGTGGTCTCAGCACTGAGCTCTGTGGCATACCACTAGTAACTGTCCTCTTGCTGGATCTGAATTCACCCACTTTAACAAAGTGTCCTGTCCATGAGTCGATTGGCTGTCCATCTGGTGACATATGGATTTATGACCAGTTTTGTAAGTTTATTTGTAATACCTGAGTGGGGAATTGTGTCAAATTCCTTAGCTAGGTCGAGGTAGGCGGTATGTACTGTTTTACCCTCATCCATGACCTTAGTGACTTTCTCAAATAAATCCACCAGATTTAGCAGGCATGACCTGCCCTTGACAATGCCATATTGGTATGGGTCTAGTCTTTGGAGGTTTCCTATGTCTTTATTTATTAGGTCCATGATTATTCTTTCCATGGCCTTACATATAAGACTAGTCAAACTTATGGGCCTGTAATTTCCAGGGTCAGTAGATGGTCCCCCTTTTACAGAGAGATGACTGTAGCTGTCCTCCACTCTATCGTGAGCTAGGACAAAGCCAGTCTGGAGGCTTTGGTTAAATACAGCCTGATAAGTCCAGATTTAAGCTGTTTAAGAGGCAACCTGGTATATCAGCAGGCCCCACTAAAGTCCTGTTTTTAGCTTCAGAGGAAACAGAGGCAACCTGTCCTTGGTGATAACTGGCGATGGAGTGGTGGAGGGTATTTCTTGGGGAGGACTGGAGATGATGTGGAAGTAAAATTTGAGCTGAATTTGTTAGCCAGCAGATGTACTACATCCTCTGGCTGACTGTAGGTGATACCCTCTACAACTAATTCTGCATATTGTAGGGTATTGCCCTTAAAACTGCGGACGCAACTGAAAAATGCCTTATGGTTATCCTTAGCTTTGGAGGCCATTTTTACCCCAAAGTCTTTTTTCAGAGACTTGACTAGTTTCTTTATTCACTTCTTTAGACTAATGAGGGACTTTTTGCTCTGTTGTACACACTTACTTTTTGACAGGATTTTCTTTCTTTTGTTGTATAACCTATTAATACCAGGGGTCCACCAGGATGACTGGCTTTTGCAGTTTGACCTGAATTTATTTAGGTCTGTTACTGACATTTCTATGCAGTTGTTTATATGGACGTAGAGGCTTTTGTGTATGCCTCTGCATAGGTTTCTCTGTTTTCTGGATTTGGGTGAACGTGGAAACCAGCTATGCTGTTCCTTAATAGGGTTAATTTTCCTTAGAAAAGTTCTTAAAGTTTTCATGGTTAGGTTGGAGGACTAGTTTTACCTTTATTTTAAGGGAGACCACTTTGTGATCTGATATTACCAGTGAGGACATCATGGGGGGGGGGGGGCAGCATTCTGCGATATTTCTGAGTACCAGATCTAGGATATTGTTCCCCTAGTGGGAGTGCAGACTAGCTGGTCCAGGACATTTGAATTTGCAAAGTCAGGAAATCTTTGGGCCTACATGTTAGTGGTCATGTATGTCTCCCAGTTAATAATGTGGTAGTTAAAAATCACCCATGAGTGATTCTAGTAACTTCAGGTATGATGTATAATGCATGGGCTTCCTGGGTCATGATGGGGGGACCTGTAGCTAGCAAGAAAATGATAATGGATTTTTCCCATGGTTAGTTGGACATGGAGTAGCTCAAGCATGTCATACTGTCTGACCAGCCTTGAGGTGTGCTTATCCTTTATGTAGATAGATACACCTCCTACTATTGCTCTTTTATGTTCAGTCAGTGGTCATAACATACAAAAGGGATTATAGCCATGCACTGTTGGGAGTGCTTTCTATGGCTTTGAACCATGTTTCAGTAACTGCACAGATGTCAGCATTCTGTAGTGTGAGGAGAGCTTCTAGGGAGTGCAGTTTCTTGTTGAGACTCCTAGCATTGAGCAGTAACACCTTTAGCTTGTCCTAAGTAGCTTTTTATGTTGTTAGGTCTGTCTGTTTGTCAATACCCAAAAAAGGCACTATGGGGTAAATAATGATTTGGCCCATATCCCAAAGCCTAGAGATGACAGGTGAAGACCATCCCTGGCAAAGCAACATGGCCAGTCAACCATGTCTTCCCAGGCTGACAATTATTGGACCCATTTGGAATTACATCAGTAGCTAAGCCAATTGTTAAAGTCAATAATTTTCTACTGGAATTGTGTGTGGTACAGTGGTGTAGCAGTTAGCATTGTAACCTCACAGGAAGAGGTTCTCTGGTATGATTCTTGGCTGGGGTACCTTTGGTGCAGAGTCTGCATTTCCTCCCTGCATTTGCCTAGGTTTCCTCCTGGTGCCTTGGTTTCCTCCCACATTCCAAATAAATGAGTCTGGAGTGTTTGTCTCTGGGCCTGGGCCTCTGCTGAAAATGGGCTCTGTCCCAGTCAGACGTTCGCAGTAAACAAATGTTAAATAAATCATCCTTGGAGACAGTAGAATGCTGCTCAATTCTATGATCATACCTGTCTGTGATACATATTCTGAGAGCTCAATCATGTTTCTCTTCATATGATCCAAAGAGGTACATCTCAGGTCATTCATACCTACATTGACTATGACTGAGTCATACTAGTACTTAGGGATAAGTGACCTCATTGCTTGCGTGATCTGGATGATCCTGGCCCCTGACAGGCAACTAACTGTTATCTTCTCCTTATCCAGTATGTTAAGAGGACATCGGTGTGTCTCACAATGGAGCCTTCTGTGACCAGCATGCTGGGTTGTGGGGTGTTTCACCTTATGGGCTTTATGGGTTGTGAGGGAATTGTCTTGTTTGTGTGCATGCAGAGTTTCTGCAAACTGTGCATGACAGGCCTTTGTGGTTTAGGTAAGTTACATGTGAGCACCTCTGCATATGGGAGTCTATATGTGTGTGGTCCTTTGTGGGTGCAGTGAGCGATGTGTGTATGAGTCATTGACAACCTGTTTCTTGCTTTTTGTGTGTATATGGGAGAGTCTAGCCTCCTGTGTCAATCTGTAACTTCATCTCTCACCTATTGTATTTGTCTGTTCCAGAATTAAGTGGTTGTCAGTGTAAATAAGGCAGTTGTTAGATTGCCTTACGATGGCCATGTCCACTGAGCTAGATACAAAGATAGCAGGAAAGTGCCCATACATGGTTGCAGGTCCTAATGTGTTCTTGCAAGGGATAGGAGTGGAGGGTATTTGTAACTGGACAAGGTAAGGGTGCTTACTTGGCGTAATCTGCAGCTAACCTAACCAATGATGCTGCCCAGCACCCAAACTAGATACTCTCTGAGCAAAGCTAGTCCAAGATGCTATAATAAGGTAAGGTAGTCCTAACTAAATGAATAAATGCTGCTCACCACTCAAATTAGTTGCCCCATGAGTAACTCAGGACTGAGGTAAAGTTTTGAAATGATTGTATAAAGATGAGGCTTATACAGTATCAGAAAAAAGCAAGTTTTACACAAACTATGCCCTACGGCCAATCAAGTAAGCACACACTGAGCTTTCCACAAGCAATCCCTGCTCATATATGTGAGATCAGTCCTCTTCTACCACAAGAGTGCAGACTTTAACCCTCTTAATGTAGAGTAAATAGTTTGGAACCCAAATGTTAAGAAACCACAAACAGATGCCTAATACTGACTAAGAAACACTAGATAGAATGTATATCAGTGCAGACCAGCAGTCATTACAGCAGTTTGAAAATGCAACTTTAAAGTTTAAAGAAGTGCAAAAAACAATAAATAAAACAGTAAACTTTCACAGTAATGAAAATAAGCAATCCAAGTGCAAAACAATTGTTGTCAGCAATACCCGAGTGGGGTATTGTATCAAACGCCTTGGCCAGGTCAAGGTAGGCAGTATACATCATTTCTCCTCATTCTTAGCCATGGTGAATCTCTCAAAGAAGTTTAACAGGTTAAGTAGGCAAGACATTCCCTTAACAAGGCCAAATTGGATTGGGTTCGGTGTCTGTATGTTGCCAATGTCCATGATGATCATTTCCATGAGATTTGTTCCACGACTTTGCATATTAGACTTGTCAGACTAATGGGTCTGTAGTTCCTGAGACCAGTTGATGGTCCACCCTTATAAAGAGGGATGACTGTTGTGACCCTGCATTCACCTGGCACATAATCTGATTTCAGGCTGTAGTTGAACAGTGCCTCAAGTGGTCCTGCTATGTCAATTTTTAGGCTATTTAAGTGGCAACCTGGGATATTGTTGAGGCCCATTGAAGCAGTGCTTTTGGCCTTAGCGAACACCCTGGACCTGCTCCCTGTTGATAGTTGTTGGGGGAAATTCTAGAAGGGATTTCACAGGAGATAGTGAGGGGGCAGTGGGAGGTGAAGTTAGAGCTAAATTTATCAGCCACTAGATTTGCTGTCTCCCTGGTCAGTGAAGGTTGTGCCATTTACCCCCAGTTCTGCACACTGCTGAGTATTAATTACCTTTAAGACTCCTGACATAGCTGAAGAAGCCTTATGATTGTTCTTAGCCTGAGAGGCAATCCTGACCTTACAATTGGTCTTGCTGGACTTTATTAATAGACCTTTTAGTTTCTTGTTTAGCTGAATCAGATAGCTCTTGTCTCTGTGAGAATTCCTCTTTCTGATTTTTGGCCATGAATTTTTTTTTCTTTTGTTATACAGCCCATTACGGTAAGGATTCCACCAGTGTGGTTTGTTTTTGATGTTAGATCTGTGCTTATGTCTAGTAGGTACAGCAGCCTCAGTGTAGCCATTTACATGTTTGTACAGGATTTCTGTAAAGAATTCTGCATAGGTAGCTGTGTTCTGGGAGTTTGGGAGTACCATGAATTTTGACAAACTGTTGCTTAATGAGATGCAGTTTGCTTTAATATAGTTCCTAACCACCATGGGTTTAGTTGGGTTTTCTGGGTTGAATTTTATTTTGAGAGAGACAGCTTTGTGGTCCAACTTCATCAATAAGGACGTGACACTTGGCGGGGGAGGGGGGGTTGCAACGCTTTCCCATGCTGGTGTGTACTAAATCCATTATGTTTGATCCTCTGGTTGGAGACTGCAATATCTGGTCCAAGATGTTTATGTTGATGAAGTCCAGGAAAAGCTGTGCCTGTGAGTTAGAGGCAGTGAAAGTTTCCCAGTCTATAAAGGGGTAATTAAAGTCTCCCATGAATAAGGTATTTAGTTGGATGTTTTGAACCTCTAGTAGATCTATGTAAGAGTTGTCAGCTTCATGGGTCATAGAGGGTGACCTGTAGTTGACCAGTGTATGGTAGGGAACCTTGTCTATGGAGATTTGCATATGAATGAATTCTAGGTTATCATCCTGTTTAACCAATCTAGAGTTGTATTTGCTGCTAACATACACTGAGACACTCCTACCTTTAGCCCCTATCTGTGCTGCTGTTGGTCTAAATGTATGGAAGGCACTGTAGCCTTCCACTGCTAGAGTACTTTGTGTGGCTTTAAACAAAGTCTCGGTAACACCACAAATATCTACATTCTCCAGAGTGAGGAGAGCTTGTGGTGTGTGGAGTTTCTTGTTTAGGTTCCTAGCCTTAAGGAGAAACACCTTAAGGTTTCTTTGAGGTTTTTTTTTACTATGTTGGTAGTCTTGTCATTTTGACATTGCCTAAAAAGGCTGTAAAGAGATGGCTAACATTTTATCCAATATCTGAAAGCCCAGGTTGGGACAGGTGCAGACCATCCTTGGCAAAGCAAAGTGGTCTGACCCATGTTCTCCCATGCTGATAGATACTGGAATCCCCTGGTGTGACACCAGAAACTAGGGCAATTATTAAAATCGAGCATTTTTTGTTCATACTGTGGTATCATCCTTGGTGAAGGTATAATGCTGCTCAGTGCAGGGCATGTACCTGTCTGTGACACATATTCAGAGAGAGATCCATAATGTCTCACTTCATGTAGTCCAGTGAGGTATGACTCAGGTCATTTACATCCATATGAACTATGATATAATCATATTGGTGTCTGTGATGTAGTGACCTGACTGCATGAGTGATATTAAGTATCCTAGTTCAAGGAAGGTAACAAACCATCTTTTCCTTGTCCATCCTGATGAGACGAGTATCTCTGTGTCATGTAATAGAATCCCATGACAAGAGTACTAGGTAAAGTGTTTGCTTACCTTATGGGCCTTGTTCTTGGGTGATCATTGCGTAGGCTTAACTGTAGTGTTAGATGTTGCTTTTGGTGTGTGCTTTAGTGATTGCTGAGGGTATGTATTGCAGTTTGGCCTAAGAGGTCTTTGAAGTTTAGAGAGGTTTATTTTAAGTGCCTCAGCATAAGAAAGCCTATGAGTGTGCAGTAAGTGGTATGTATGAAGCATGTAGTTTGTGTGTGTGTGTGTGTGTGTGTGTGTGTGTGTGTGTGTGTGTGTGTGTGTGTGTGTGTGTGTGCTTTGACAATCTTATTTGTAAGCGAGATGTTTGCCTCCAAGGAAGTTATGTATGTACATCTCTTGCATACTCTGTTAGTTTCCTTAAGGATTAAAAGGTTGTCTGAGTACATGAGACAATTGCTACATTGTCTCAGGATGGCTATATCTACCAAGTCGGCTACAGACAAATTAGGAAATTGCAAATCTGTGTTGTCAGGAACTGTATTAGGGTTGGGCTATTATGGTTTAGGGTCTTGGTTTTACAAGGGTCACTTGAGTGGTGTCTAAGGTTAAGGCTAGATGTACTATGATCTTAGTGCTGTATGACACTATCTAGATGCCCTGAGTTTAGCTGCACTCAAAGTCTTCCTGTGTTATGGATTAAAGTCCGAAGTACTAGCTTTATAAGTTTGCTACTATGCAGGGTACTGCTCAGTCCATGGAAACATGCCCAAGTTATAGCAGACAAAAAAAACTGAAAACTAACTTCCATGCACTCTGGTTAATAAACAACTAATCTTTAAGCTCCCAGGAGTGCCTCCCAACTCAGACAGACAAAGTTAACACCTTCTGCTACATGATGAATGTTCCTGGAACTTCTTAATGTAAAAGCACAGCAAAAGTAGCTCTCAAGTGCAGATTAACACCCAACTGAGTCCCTGAAAAGCACTTTGGTGGATGAAACAATGTCACTTTAAGCACCCCTGTGTATTTCCCGACACAGACTGACCAGGCTACTTTACTACTGCCACCAGAATAGCAGTCCCAGTCTTCTTAATGTAAAAACACACTTTGGTTAGCCAAAAGTGAAAAGATACCAACTAGTTTCAACAAGTAATTTTCACTTTAAGCCTCCATATGTACTTCCCAACTTGGACAGATCAGGCTACATTTCTAGTCCCACTAGAATTGTAGCACCAGCCTTCTAAATGTAAAAAACACACTTTAGATAGACAGAAGTGAAAAGGTATTGGAAACAAACCAAATAACTAGCTACAACAAGTAATTCTCACTTTAAGCCTCCCTGTGCATTTCCAACTCAGACAAACCAGGCTACTTTACTACTGCCACTAGAATAGCAGTCTCAGTCTTCTTTTTTTTTTTGTATAACTTTGTTTTATTAAATTTCATAAGAGTGCTTGGAATATTCTACAGCATACTTGTATTCATCACATAATACATTTTTAAACAATCAAAGTCTCAGTCTTCTTAATGTAAAAACACACTTTAGTTAGCCACAAGTGAAAAGGTACCAGAAACAAGTCTAACAACTAGCTACAAATAATTGCAAGGCAATTCAAAGGAAGACAAGCCAGAAATGAGGGATAAACACACTTCAAGGCAATTTCAAAGTATACTAACAGTCTAAAGGGAGGGCCTTCCCAATTTCTTCTGTCAGTAACCAGTAAGACGAGCAGAGGGGATAGGACTGGGAGGATCTTCTAGGGCCAGATATACCGTAGGGGCAGACAAATGTCTCCAAGTATAAGATCAAAGCAGTAATACGGAGGGTGGTAGGGAACCAAACTCAGAAAAACACCTAGGCCCAGCAGAGAAAACAAAAAGGAATGCAGACTGTAAAAGTGTCTTAAAAATTAATAGTTTTAACTTCAGATATAGAGAAAAACACACACACAAAACTGATTTCAATGGTAAGATAAATACAGTCATAAATGTACTTAAAATGTACTTCTCTGAATGCAAACATATAGTCCAAATGTGTTTCTTATCAGCTTGCAGCAGTCTCATCACTGAGATGGTGGACTGCTCATGTGATGTAAAATACCAATTGGGTTGGGTTAATTACTACAGGCTTTAGTTACAATTAGCTACAACAAACTCAGAAAAAACACCTAGGTCCAGCAGAGAAACCAAAAAGCAATGCAGACTATAAAAATGCCTTAAATGAGTAGCTTTAACTTCAGATAAAGAGCAAAAAGCATACAAAATTGATTAAAATGGTGACACAAGTGCAAAATAAATGTACTTAAAATGTACTTTCTCTCAATGAAAAAATATAGTCCAAATGTTTTTATCAGCTTGCAGCAGTCTCAATAATGAGATGGTGGACTGCTCTTCTGATGTAAAATGCTAAGTGGGGTTGGGTTAATTACCACAGGCATGAAAGTTGTAATATATCCTGAATGAATGCCAATTTTACACTGGAAATGTCCTGATGCCCCAGAGGGGTGTGCATTCACCACTCCTGGAGAGAGAAAGGTGGAACATTGGTCTGGCTTTCCAGGCCTTTTGTGGCTGAAGTCCCAGTAGCCCGGACTACTGCAGCAGTGATCTAGTTGAACATCTATCACTATGGCGAGTTCTTACACAACTTTCTTTTGCCAGTAGGTGCTGAATGATAATGTCTTATTAATCTTCTAGTGAAGAGTTTGTAAATTCCCCCTTTAGCCTTGCCAAGCTTGACTGGATTTGTCTAGTAGCTTCTTTTATCCCCCAGTCATGACCTAGTTTGACTGTAGTCATACCCTTAAGTCTCTACCGTCTCCTCAGACCATGGTTTCAAAAAGAGAAAGGTTAGTGTAACAGCACTGTCTTGCTATGCATAAAATTGCTGTAACATGTTATAAATCTCTCCCATGTATCTAACTAAAGTATGTATCAAAATGGTCTTTTTTCGACCTGAATTGTATAAAAATTTAAATGTTGTTATTGTGCCTTTGTACCTGGTTTATGTCTGAAAAGAGTCTACGAACCACTCCACCTTGCTGGTTAGTACATGAAAAAATAAAATAAAACATATCATGGGAAGTGATTTACCCATGACATCACTACCTACTGATGGGAAGTGATGTTCCCATGGCAGCACCACTGTTGATACTGACACAGCAAACAGCTTCACTAAGATGTTTTATGCCCACTTAGACAAATAGATATAGAGCTAGCTGTCCCAGCTAGTGCCAAATAAAATGGAAATTTAAAAACAACTCCCCCCTGTGATGCCCCTGCACTAGCCCAGCAATAAAGCAGCCTTAATCCTCACCACTGGCAACAGTGAGGGACGTACACAATGGGAGGATGACAAGTACACACACAGTAAAGTACAATTTCCCTTAAGAGCACACAGAGATCAGTCAGTCTGGGGCTGGTTTCTCCCTCTTTCTCTAGATCCCCAGTAAGACTTCCCACTGACACAGCTGTAGGGTTAAGATCTCAGCTGAGTGGTCAAGCCAAGACCTCCAGCACCCTCTATGTCCAACCAGTACTTTGTGTCCTTGCCCAAGTAGTTGACACACACACACTTTGAGATCTGATTTATATACCAACACACACACACATACACACACACACACACACACACACACACACACACACACACACACACACACACACACACACACACTCAGACATACCTGGGGAAGGCTGGCACAGGTTTACTAGCTATGCCCCCTTTTTCCCAGACTATAAGGTAGTTATCACTGCCACCAACCCCCTTACTTATCAGCTACTTAAGGCTCTTCCAAAGGTTGATCAATCCTACTGTGTAATGTTACTATTATCCAAATGGTAAGTATAACCAAGACTAAGGCTGTTTAAGAGTGGCCTGTACAGTGTCACCAAATACATATGCAAGTACTCTTAGAGCTTAAATATGTCTAAACAAACCAGCCACAAAGATAGATTTAAATATGTTTAATAATAAATAATAAAAGAACAAAACATTACTCAGTGAACACAGTAATAACTGCAGAGCTCAGAATCGCAGGAAATATTTAAAACAATATTGAAGGACATTCTCAAATAAACACAGAAAACATCTAAACTAATTATTACTATATTCCTATCTATATCTAAGAGAGATGCTATGCCCTAATATTACCTACAGCAAGTGCAGATGTAGTGCTGATGATGAGTGGATGTTTCTAGGTCCAAGACAAGATACAAAATAAAAACAGTCTCTCTCTGAGAGAGTTCTTAAATTACTATCAAATATTACTGCTGGATTAGCTTGGATGACATCACTCTTTGCCATCTAACTTCAGTTCCCAGGCTAAACAGAAACTTAATAACTCTGTGTTAGAAATACATATCTCTCAGATATGCAGCAGCTAGGAAGCAATAAAACACTTTGCATTTTAAAACTAGTAATTACTTTTCTTTCAGGACAATAGAAAGAAACTTCTAGCTCTAGACATCCTGTCTCCTTGCTGCATTAACTAACTTTTATAGCACACCGTAGAGCACTTAATTTCAACTTATTTTCTTGAAGTTTTGTAAGTTAATCTTCTATGTTGCAGCAAGGTATGATGTGGTTACATTCTTGAAGCTCAAAACATAATATACAGTTCTGTGCAAATCATAATAATATTCACAAATGACATAGAATTATTTACAAAATTCCAGATAGCTGGGCTGGCAGTGTCATACCCCCTCAGCGGTCAACCAACATAAACTTTATAACAAGGGAAAAAATCCTTAAATTGTTCAGTAAGGTGGTACCTCCTCAGAAAGAAGATAGTGTAAAAACTATTACCAATAAAGAGAAAAGCACTGTAAGGACCAGCAAAGCACTCCATTAACAGAGATTAGCTTCTGAAGCAAATGATGACTACAAATCCTTTTTAGCTATGTTAGAAAACTAAGAAATAACATTGAACATTGCTCTGAACTTCTCCTTAATGGGATTCCCCACACCAGCCCAAATAACATTGCAAATAAGTTTGTAAATTTCACTCATGAAGAATCTATTCCAGTACAACTCATCCCAGATTCTCTAACTTCCCCCTTATAATTACTAAAGAACATGTTTTTAAGGTGTTGTCTAAAGTCAAAACACTTCCCCAATGGACCTGATTACAAACCAGAGTGCCTAATAAACAGTGTCAAACAGGCTCTAGCAAAACCTCTCCATAAAATTGTTTAACATTAAGGCTAGTGTCAGGGAATGTACATGAATGCTGTAAAGCCATAGAACATATCATAACCAATCTCATTATTTTTGATATTAAATTAAAAATCACATTAAGTTTGACCCCCAACAATTATCTGTTAAATGTGCTAATTTCTTCCAGAGGCTTACTCAAGCTGTCAACAGTGGTCATGCTCTTCATACAGCTTTTCTTGATCTGGCCAAAGCATTTATTAGCCATCATACCAGACTTGCAATGAAACTATCATCCTCAAACAGTTCCTTATGTGGTAAGATGGACTGCCAGCTGGCTGAAAGACAGAACCACATAATTCATATGGCAGCGGTCTCTTCAAATAGTGCTAAGGTGACAAATGGAGTATCCTGTTTGGGATCTACTTTTATGATATCAAAGTCATAACCAGATGCTCTAGTTAACTAAAATTTGCAGATGACTACAAACTGAGTATATTTTCTAAAAGCCTGAATATTTGAAACATTCAGAAAGAGCTTACCTTAGTTAATACCTGGTGCATGGAAAATGGGTTTAAAATGAAGACTGCAAAAGTGCAGTTTCTTCTGGAAAACAGAAGTTATCCACAATGTAGGCTACAGATATTGCATGCTTACAAAATGAAAAGGTTGTCAGGGACTTGGGCATTTGGAATGACAGTTCCTTCTCCTTTTATCAACTGTTGTCTCAGGAAATTCTACTTTGAACAACTAGGAGCAAAAGGTATTTTGTCTAGATCTAAGGATGTTACTGTCCTACTATATTCAACACTGATCAGATCCATTATAGTGTACAATGCTCCATTCATTATGTATCTCACACAGCATCTCAACAAACCCATAAAGCCTCAGAGGTTCCTAACAAAAACAATTCTCTGGTCTTAAGAACCTTAGTTATAGCTATCAGAAAAAAAATGAAAGCTCTGTCCCTGTACTCTATGCTTTATTGACTCCTGAGGTACAATCTGTGTCTCTACATCACTTACCAGCCCTTGACTTCCTGTATCTCAGTACAACAAGGAGCTTAGTTAACACTAGAACCAGAGATAGGAACCTTCATCAGAAGATAAACAGAATGTAATGAAGAGACAGATTCATCATCCAGCATTTCCACCCTTGGAATAAACTTGTTCTGCATTTTAGACAATGTGATTCTGTATCTACCTTCAAATAAAAGCTGGATGACTGGATGTGCTTTCAAATTCATGCTGGGACTAACTAACCTCTTCTCTTTAAGAAAGGGGTATAAGTTTGAGTAGTGGTAAAGTATACATGCTCATTAGACTAAAATAGCCTTGAAACTCCTATGAATCAAAGAATCAGTATGCTGTCCTGTGAGTGTGATCATTCATGTGCACATAATACTGTTATTTTTCCTTACAGTCATTGTGACAAGTGCTTCCAAAATCCTCAGTGAATTAACTGGGAATCGGAGACAATAAAAATCTACCAAAGAAATTAAAAAAAATGTGTAGGAAAACCAGCAACTGTCATAGCACTCTCAGAAGTATCAATATATAATACAAATTCTAAGCAATAATTAGTAGGTATATTATATACCACTGAGGGCTGTTGCTATGGTGATGATAGGAATCATAGGAATATGCATGACACATAGCTCTCAACTGTCCGGATTTTTGCCTCAGATTTTTGGTCTTGTCCTCATAACATTTCTAGTTTTCTGGCAAATTATTTGGGTTTGAAGTCACCAAGTAATGATGGACATTTGAGTTTCAGACTTCATATCCATCAGAAAATGTGTGCTAATGGAAATCCACTTATTATATCAACTTCCTAAGTTAATAAGAGCAATATTTAAAAAAATTCCCTATTTTTGGACATTTGTCCCCCCATTATTTTTGGCCTTGTCTAGATTTCTTGTGATAGGAGGTTGAGCGGCATGACGTGACACCTAAGTTTTATGACCATTTCACCTTAGTCCTTGCCTCTTCTCTTAAGGAGGATCAAGCTACTCTGATGTAAAGAGAAACAAAATGACTGGGGAACAAAAGTTAACAGATGTAGCAACAGGATGTGAAAACCACCTGAGATTTTCTTCCAGTGTATTTTATATGTAATGCCAGTTGTAACTTTAAAGTCATAATAATGGTGAGACTAAGACGGATTCATATTTAAAAAGAATATTTTATTTAATCTCAATGGCATCTTGAGACAGTGGAGTTTTTTTTAATTTCTGCTCTCTTATATTAACCTTTTTAACTACCATTAGGAAGTGACCCAAAAAAAACTTAAAACTCCCCTTTACAGTAAAAAAAAAAATAACCCCCCCTTTCCAAATGCCTAAGTAACTAAAACAAACAACTGAAGCAGTAGTGCAACTTCTACTGTACCAAGCCATGTCCAAACTGACAGTTGATCTAACTTGCTTGAACTGTCTTAACATTGATTAGCCCCCAAAAAATGTATAGCCAATGCTGCTGGAGACAATCTTCATATCAACAGCAACTAGGGCTTACAGTGGGGAACATACCAGAAAATTTGACATTATTTTTTATATTAGTGTTATAAACAGGTATAACATCTTAATTAAAACAACCTCTGCCAGTGCAGATTTCCTAAGTTAGTATATCCATTTCTGTCAAAAATAGAAGTTCTCTGTATCTGCTGTGAAATCCGAGGTCACCATAACTGAGGAGAATTGTTTTTCTCCCCAAGCTGTAATGACTTTGGATATTATATCAAAGAAAGGTTGTGTGGGAAATTTATATTTTATTTTTCCTTTTCCCAGGACTGTTTTTAATTTGAATGACGTAGCACTTTGGAAACGTGTTCCTTCTAGGTTGTACACTGATCTTTTTTTTTTGGGGGGGGGGGGTCACAGTTTTGATGTATATTGCAAGCAGTGCATACTATAACTGAATTTTTGAAGCAACTCACATTTTTGCCAGCGCCATACTACAAGAAAGGCTTGCAGTAGATTTTATATTATTCCTTTAAAAGATTAATCTTCATGATTTATGCAGCATTACATCACATTAGTATATTATTATTGCTAATATGTCAAGGTCAATTATTATATTAAAAAGATCATCTAAACGACAAAAGATACATGATTAATAATTTTGCAGAACTGTGTATGAACTTCAGTTTTATTCAAAGCAGCCTGACTAAGGGCTGTTTCTATAGTTAGTCCTAACTGTAAAATAATACATCACTTAATCTTAGACAAATTTTAATTACATGTTAATTCAAAATAACAAAAGGTATTTTTGTACTGTCAGATGAACATAGCAGAAGATATTTGAAAACCTTTGTTGAGAAAATAAAATAAAGTGACGAGACACATTGCAGTGATGCAAATTTATTAACTCTTAACAAGGCTCACTTGTAATGATCAAAGAATAAAGTGCATTGATTACATTGTTAAATATTTTATGTATAAATCTGGATGTTTAAAAAAGTTGATATAGGTCCAACAGAACTATAGGTTCAATAAAAATAAAGTACATCTTCTCCCTTTTACAGCTATGGAAGAAAGAGCTACATAGCAGTCGCTTATGTTTTAAGAGTTTTTTGATAATTTAATTAGGAGAGCATCTGTCAAAGATGCATGTCTGATAACATGCGCCTTAAGGTCTACCGTTTGAAAGAGCTAGATGAAAGGTGAGAAAAAAAGAGAGTGATAGTAAGGAAGACAATTGCACAGCATACTTTTTAACCTGCAGACATCGAAAAACCGAACAAAGGCCGTTGAAAAAAAGGGAAGGAACATCCAGCTAAATATCTGGACATCTAATTAACATAAAAACTGAACAGCAAATTGCACATAATCTTCCTGCTTCCAGTAGGAATGTCAGAATACTCAGAAAGAAATATTTAAAAACAGAGTGACAAAATGATGCAAATATAAGCACATTATTAAAGAGAGAGTGTAAAATCTGTAGATTTCAAGAACTTTATCACAAAATTCTACCACAAAAGGGAATTTATTTTTGTTTCAGGAAAAGGGAATTGTAAGATGGTCTGTTCTCTTTCTTTGAATGACTGTTGACATTTCTATGTTGGTCCTATATGGTGGTTTTCTGTCTCTAGACAGCTTCAAAATTCACATGTGATGGGGAGGGGTTCAACGACTGTGTGATTGACTAAGTCAATCTTTAAAATAGGGACATACCTCCAAACCTTGGGACATCCTAAGTATGCCCTGAAAATAGAGATATTCCTGCAAAATACAGTCAGCTGAGAGCTCTGCTACACAGTAATCTGCAACAGCTGGGCGAGCACAGTGAACAAATAGGTTTCTTCTCTTGCCTTATTCGTACATATGCATCAGTGTGTTTGCTCCCTGCCTAGTTCAAATATGTGGACCAGTGACTTTCTTCCTTTACCGTAAGAGTGAGTGCATGCTTTGTTTAGCTGCTTACATGCTGCAACTAACGTATTGATCCTTCACATGCTACTGCCAGTAAAATGACTTAGATGGAAGGATTTTCATAAGAAAGCTCATGAATCTGCAAATGAAGGAGGTATGAGAAATTATAATGTTTTGTTTTTTTGTGTGCTTTACTGAACAGCTAAGAACAGAACGTCATATGAGAAAAATGAATATTCCTAGAGATGCATACAGCAAAAGAAGCAGAGCTGAACCATCTAATCAGTCAGTTTGATGTCTTTCTATACACACTCAGAAATTGTATTCTATACAATAGACTATTGTATTGAACAGCTACAGCCAGTGAAGCCTTAGTTGACAGGGAAAGACTTTTTAAGACACATTTTTCCATTTTCTAAGGTGACCTGAGGGATTTTGTTCTGTCTGATTTATTTATCCAAAGGCACACAGAATAATGGAAAGTTGTAGGCAGTACTAGAGATGTATTATTTCTTTTGCCACCCTGGGCCAAAAGTCTAGCACCCCAGCACAACTTTAAGTTGAGAATCAAAAAAGAAAAGTTCACTCACGCACACACACACGCACACACACACACACACACACACACACACACACACACACACACACACACACACACACACACACACAAACAAAAAGCCTTTTCTTGTCTTTAAATCATTGCAAACCACTTGCTACAAATGTAACAAGCAGCTTCCTCTAGCTAATGGAATCCTAAACATTTCAGCCATGGCTGAAAATGCAGTATTGGCATCCATTCCTGAATGCCAGTAATGCAGTAGACCACACATGGCTCAGTAAACTGCTTAAGCAAATGCAACATCTGCATTAAGAAACTGAATGCAGGTACTGAAGATTGTGCCACCTGACAGCCTGTGCCCAGGGCAGCTGCCCCTTCACCTCACTCTAGCTGTGCCTCTGTGCATTAAACATATTTTTAATTTTTAATTCTAAATTTATTTACTAGGTAGTGCACTGATCTCAGTGGACAAATTACAGGCACGGACGAGTGAAAAAATTACAATGAGTATTGATACATGGATAGTCATTTTACACAAAAATATGACATACTGAAAAAGAAATGCCATACAGGAAATTACAAATACATGTAATGTACAAAATTGTGATAGCAAACAAATTTATTATCAACCAATCAATTCCACTCTCTCTACTGTGGAAAAAGAGAGAAAATTTCAGAGTTACTAAAAGGGGTGAGTAGTTAGGAGAGTAGATTGTGGATACAGACATCAACAGAGTTAGCAAAGATGGCTATAAGGAGGAGATATGATGCACAGAGGGATGATTCCTAATGTGATTTATGTGATTAGCTTGATTAGTTAGATATTTTTGAGTTATAGCTCATTGATTTCACTACTTTATCTTGCCAGCTTGCTGCTGATCAGGGGATGCTAGGAGATAGATAAAAATGATTTTGCCACAGAAAAGGGACTTTTTAGAATTGAGCAGAACATGACATGCTGCCCACTGCTTGCTGTGATAAGTGGCTTCTAGTAAGAGAAGCAGGCTAAGCCTGGTGTTGCATTTGAAATGTGAAATGTCAGTTTGTATTTGCATAGAAAGGCCACTGATCACCTTAAAAAGGTGCTATAGTTTTAAAGTGATTGTGGCAAGAAAGTTAAGACTCTGCAGCCTTTCAAAGAGAGAGAGGGGCTGTGGAGTTCTAAACAGTATGCACTTATGTACTTCACCTTTAAAGAAGGATATACAAAATCATTTGCAAGTCTTTTGTTTTTCCTTCCAGCATGTCAGTGTACATGGAACTCTTGTTGAGCAAATAACTTCCCTCATCAGGCCAGTAGTTGAGTACAATGCTCCCTTTGGTATGTTCCTTTCCAAACACCTGCAGCAATTGGAGAGACCACAAAGGTTCCTTACAAAGAAAATTCAGGGTCTTCAAGATCTGTCTTTTGCAGACAGATTGAAAACATTGTCTCTTTACACTGTGTCATACAGACTGCTCAGAGGTGATCTGTGCCTTGCATATAGAGCAATCTCTGACCCAGCTTTAATGGAAATGCTGCACATTCACAAGTCAAATGGCATACAGGTCACTTGCTCAAAGGACCTTAACCTGGTATGTGAGATCAGCAGAACTTGCTGGAGTGACAGATTTGCTTCACAGTGGTTGCCCCACCTTTGGAACAAACTTAATATTCATGTTAAACAAAGCTCCTCATTGGCCCTATTTAAGCATAATTTGAACAACTGGATGGGTAACTGGAAATTTACCCTGGGAGTTCCACTTGTGTCCCTCCTGGACAGGGGCAATAGGTGCTGATTTTGGTGTCTGCTTGAACCAGACACCACTGGGAACATGGGTTGAGATTGGCTAAGCTTGTAAGGAGACTGGGCAGTTAGCCTAGTAACCTGCTATGATCCTGTGCTCCTATGGATAGTCCATGTTTGGAGTAAGAGAGTGAGTCACCCACTTGTCCTTTCTGCAGACAGAACAACATGAGCCAGCCATCCCTCTGAAGAATAGAAGTACTTCAGGGTAAACACCACAGGATTACCTGCTAGAGGTTAAAGTTTGGTTAAGAGAGAAGCAGTTACTGTTTCCATGCAGCATGCATTTTGATTCACTCTCAGTCATGCTTACAAACTGACAGAGTACTGTACTTTGAAATGCATTTGTGCAAGCTTCCCACAAAACTTCAAAATTTTGCACACTTTATGTTCCCTACTCATGGAAGTCCTTATCAAAATTAAGCATATTTTTAGGCAAATTGAACAGTTTACATGTGCATTTCACTGTCTACAACAACAGTATTGCCAGTTTGTCTTCTGCCTGGTGGACTAATAAGTAGTCGTTTTTACTGCATAAGGCACTGTGGCACATGCCCCAGATAGACAAATGATCATTTAGCTGCCAATTGGAAGCAACACAGGCAGGAGAGTGGACTTGTAAGCAGTAAAAATGCATTCTTAGTTGTGTTCAGTTTTCTTTCTTCTAGCCTTTCATCTCTGGGACCTTTTTTTGCAGTATTTGCCCAAAATGTCATTTGTTCTTTATTTTAATTGGTGGAACCCAATCCTCTGGTCTGCAGACAGAAACAGGCTTGATTACATCTCTGTCTACAGCATCAGTGGGTGTTTTACTTATAGCAACAGATGTTTCCAATTCACTTGTCTGATGAAGGGCCCTATAATATGGTTGAGTGTTGTTATTCACTAGCAATATTGTTCTGGTTTATGCTGCTCTGGTGGGGTAGAGGGATAAAGTCCTGACTATGGCCCACCTGACCTGGGTTTCATTAGCTGCTTGGGTGACAGATGGAGTGCCAAGGAGGGAAGGTGCTATTAGATGATTGTCCTTAAATGGCAGGTATGGATTGTCCTTAAATGGGAGGTATGGTCCCAAGGTGGGAGTTGCCTTCACACATAGTTGACAAGCGTGGGGGAGGGGAAAGGGAAAAAGTGGATAGAGCATAGATGCCAGAGGAAAAACTAAATACAAAACCAGGATGGCAGCAGAGATGGCTGAGCCCCGGGGATGCCCTTAGGATCCACAACCTGCCCCAGCAAATAAGTAGTAGTCTGGGGAGGGTAGGAGGATGGCTGGTAGACCCAGTGTGGACATGAAGCACTGGGGGCTGGGCCAGTACTATGAGGTCCGAGAGTAAAAAAAAAAATAAAAACGATATTGTTCTAGTTTGTTGCACATAAAACAGCATTCACTGCTAATGTTATATGATGTACCACTTTAATATTAAATGATCAATGTTACTTGAACACAAACATAATTTGGTGTCAGTGGATTGTAGGTGGTTGCCTTTCACATCCATGTAGTTTGTAGCTACCTCCCTGAATAGCTCTCTTTTGGGGAAGAGTGTGTTTTGAAATTGGCTATTACTTTCTACAGAGCATTATGCTTATATATTAAAGCATAACAGGGCCCATGTGGTTCATTTTCATCAGTTATGGAGTGGGTCAAATGAAGAAGTGAAACCAGGTTTTATACTCATAGGAGTAACATTTTTGAATAGCACACAGCCATGAAGTACCTTATTGATGCTGTGCATGGGCTGATTTTTATTAATGATGATTTGCTTTCCCTATTTTTGTGCACTGTCATCTCAGTGTATGTGCCTCATTAGCCATTAAGGTTTTTTTTCGAATTTGCATAGGTATTGTATAAAGAAGTGGAAGGCTTCAGAAGGATACCTGCATCGTTTTGTTCTCAGAAGGCTTCAGAAGTAGCTGAGGTATTTGGATGAAAATGTATGATCCTTAAATAGTCAAAAAAAAAAAGTGTGCACCTTTCTGTTGTTGATGAATTAGGAGACATATGTGTATCCCATTCATGGGTCAGATTCATAGATCATGTTCCTAATCATTCCTGGGGTAGACATACAGACATTATTAACAATAAAGGCAAAGTGACTTTAAGGCCTAAAAGCCATCAGTTTCCCTTATACATATGCATGCTGTGCTAGCTTGGGGTAACTGAAACTTAACCTCGTTCTTATATCTGAAGCCTCCATATTGTGACAGTATGTATTTTTTGGGTTTTGTTATTATGTCTACAAAGTTTGGTATCAGATCTGGCTTTGGAAAGGTGAACAGCAGTCTGCAGTCCTTCTAGCTGAATTGGCAGCGTCCAAAATGGCATTTTCTTAGAGGTCTACAGTTTAGTCAAACAATACCTTGCCTTGATCAAAGGGATAACAACACTGGTGCTCATAGCTGGATGTAGCAGAAATTGCCCTAGGCACCTGCCTAGGGTCTGGTGCAAGTTGAGGGACCCCATCAATGCTGCCAGTCAAGATCACATTGTTGTCTTTGTTGTCCCCCCCCCCCCCTTTCTCCTTTAGAAATAACCATAAAGCACTGAAACAGCAGTCAAAAAGAAAAAAACTGCAAAGGGATAGCAGGAAAATTCCAAGCGATCATAGCCGCCTGCACAGTTATGAGCTACACTTTCAGGGTTTTGTAGTCTACTTGATCAGAGTTTATTACATAGATGTAACCTCAGTTTCCCCTGCCAGTGTGGTTGCTTCCTCTTTGGCATTTCCTGTTTAAACAGCAAAAGCAGCAGGAGAATGGCTAAGGCTGTAAGGAAGTATCATGCCAGAAAGAATTTAAGCACATTGAAGGGGAAACTGGGTTAGCACTTGACTGATAGTGTACAGTTACTGCTAATGCAAGCAGCATCCAGTTCACAAGTTTGAAGCTGATGTACATGGCAGTTGTGATTCTAATGCTGTAATGCCCTTACTGGCTGGCATACTACAGGGCATACTGATTTTAATTACAGTACAGCAGCTTCTCTGCCGATACATTTTCTGCAGTCTTATGGGTTCAACTGCTGTTTGGCACTGAACTAACAAGAGAACAGCTTCCTGGATCATATCTGTCAAACAGTCCAGTTATTTGTACTTTAAACGTTCTCACCACTAGATGCAGAATTCATTTATGTCTTTGGATGTGATTCAGGAGGAAGTGATTAAGTGCTATGTTTGATTGTTTGAAAACCCATGTAGGCTCCACTGTGTTACTACAGGTTTTGGCAGATGGTTTCAATTTGGTGGTGTTCAGTTCTATTATAATGTTCTCATTTTGTATATTTCAGAAAAAAATGTGAAAGCATTTCCTACTGTAACATCACTGTTGGTATAATAAGCATTTTAGGCACCTTACTGAACAACATAAGTGACTATATTGTGTGTTGTATTCAGTTTAAAGCAGGGTCAGATGCATATCTCTTAACTTCTTTGATCAAGAATCAGGAACAAAGCCAAAACTAATGCTGGAAAAATGTCCAAAATCAGGGACAGTTTTTAAATATTACACTAATTAAGTTGGAAGGCTGGTAGAACAACGCATTTTACATCAATATGCATTTTCCGAGTAATGAGAAATATAAAACTTTTATGACTGGCATTACTGACTTACTGTAATCCCTAATGATTTACTAGAAAATCAACAATATTATGAGGTACAAGGTAAAAAATATGAGACAAAATCAAGGACAATCTGCAAAATCTGGTCTACCAGTAGTGTGAACAATAGTGCATTTGTATGGAAATAGTAACTGCTGCTAGCACTCAGATTTGTTTGTTGCACTCTGTACTTCATTGAAGAGTATTTTACTTAGTTGCTTTGCAGATTCAGTGGGCGTTTACAATGGAAATACATTGCGAGGCCTTGTGTCTTTTGGTAGTGTATAGTGCAGTACAGGTGATACTGTGTATAGTAAATACTAGTCTGCAGCTGATCTGCAGGAATAAGCAGTCTGGACATAGGGACATGTTTTTACCATGGTATTATGAAAGCTGCCTACAAAAATCCTTGCACAAATGATTGAAGCTGGATACTAATAGCTATTAATGTCATTCTAGAGCACCCTTCAAAGTAAATGGACTTTATTCTTTCATTGATTGTTAATGTATTCAAAGGTCTTCACTGGGATCATAGTAATTCTAAAAAAAAGGAAATGTGTGGTATTAGTAGCGTCAGAACACCAGAGTCACATGACATAACAAGTTGTTCTTGTTCGGTTGTTGTAAAGCAACTACGCACTAGCTGTACCATACCTGTGGGTCATGTTTACTGGTAGGTTGAAAACTCTGAATAAGTTGCAGTGCATTTGACTCTTGAATGTTTTATTTCTCCCCTGGCTCAGTTACACTGAAATAGAGGAACAAAGTAAGCAGTACTGAAGACTATTTGTTTTTGAAGGCATGTGTGATCAGTGCTGGGAAGACGTGGAGGGTTTGTATTCCTTATAGAACTAAATAAAACCACCTTATGTGCAGTAAAGCTGCTGGTTTTGAGGAGTTGGAGCTTACAGTGGTCTAAGGAACTAGGTAATCTAGTAGCTTTGCAGGCATTGCTCCTTTAAATCCAGGCTTTGTAACAATAATAGCTGTCATTTTGGATTTGACATTCTGTGTTGTTCATAGGTTCATAGGTTCATACTAGGCTATCTGCTCTAGGGCATTTATAAGCCTAGCCAGAGTGTGTTTGGCTTTCGCCACCCATTTTAAATTAATTTTGCTAAGCCTTTTTTTGAGGTTAGTATACTGTGCCTCTGTCTAACAGTGACACAGAAGTGATAGCCGGGGTAAACCTACGATTTCCCATCCACTCATGAAGATTCCTCTTGAAGAGAGTCAATGTGGGACTCTGCCTAACCTGGACTGGGATTTTATTCCAGAGTGAAGGGAGCCTCTGGGTTATGAATCTGTCCCTCCAGCATGTCCTATTTATTTCAGTGCTGAGGTTCAAGCCTCTCGAGCGCGTAGCTCGATGGGATTTGGATTTTCTGAGGTGCAGCATGTCCATTAATTCTGGGTTGGACATGGCTTTATACGTCAGGCACAGATCGCCTCTGAGCAGGCGGTATGCCACTGAGTAGAGCTGGAGTTTCTTTAACCAGGCAGCATATGGCATCTGTTTGAGCCCTTTGATCCTCTTGGTGAGGTACTTTTGGGGTCTTTCCAGTTGCTGCAGGTGTCTGGTAAGGTACATCCCAAAAGGGGCATGGTACTCAATTATGGGCCTGATGAGGGATGAGTAAAGAGGTACGATGACCTCCCCTGATCTAGATGTGAATCCCTTCATGATTAGGTGGGCTATATAAAATGTTTTCTAACCACTTTGGCCACGTGGTTGTCAAATGAGAGATTGCTATCAACTTGGGTCCCCAGGTCCCTAATGACTTCTTCTGTACTTAATGGATTACCACCTATGTGGTAATTTGTGGGCACTTTGTTTTTGCCAAAGTGGATGACTATACACTTTTTGGCGTTTAGCTTGAGGCCATGGCTCTGGCACCAGTTGTCTGTTTCTATGAGGCCCTTTTGGAGGATGCTTGTGTCGGCTGGAGAGTTGATTATGGCGCCCAGTTTGCAGTCATCTGCGAACTTGGTCAGCCACAGTCCTTCCGTGTTGGCCTGTACCACCGAGAAATATATACCGAACAAGAGAGGTCCCAGGACTGAGCCTTGTGGGACGCCACTTGTAACTGGTTTGGAGTCTGACATGGCTCCAGCAATTCTAACCATGTGGGTTCTGTCCTTGAGCCAGTTTGCAACCCATCTAGTGACATAGGGGTTTATATTTAAGCTGGTGAGCTTATCTATAATGCCCGAGTGGGGTATTGTATCGAAGGCTTTTGCAAGGTCCAGGTAGGCTGTGTGGACCACCTTCCCCTCGTCAATGGCCTTGGTGACTGTTTCAAAGAAATCGACCAGGTTTAAGAGGCAGGATCTGCCCTTAACAAAGCCAAACTGGGTAGGATCCAGTGTCTGTAGGTCCCCAATATCTTTATTTATGAGGTCCATGATGATCCTTTCCATAGCTTTGCAGACCAAGCTAGTCAGGCTTATGGGGCGATAGTTTCCAGGATCCGTTGAGGCACCACCTTTGTGGAGAGGGACCACTATTGCTGTACACCACTCTTTGGGTACATATCCTGTAGTAAGGCTAAGCTTGAACAGTAATTTATGTTTGGGTTTAGCTCTTCTTGGAGTTCATGTAGGACGCAGCCCGGGACACCATCTGGTCCCATTGATGCTGTGTTTTTTGCTTTGGAGAGGGCGGCTCTTACCTGAGCATCCGAGATGTCAGGGGGGCAGCACTCTGTTGGGATAGATATTTGCCCTTTTGGTGGGGAGAGGGGGGAGAAGTTTGCACTGAACCTGTCAGCTAGGATGTTGGCAATGTCTGTGGGCTCGGTGTATTTTTTGTCATTTTGGACTAATTCTGAGCATATCTGGGAATTCCCACCCAGGTTCCTAACATAACTAAAGAAAGCCTTGTGATTATCCTTAGTGTCCTGTGCAATCTTTCTCTCTAAGCTGGCCTTAGACGATTTTATGAGTGCCCGTAGTTTTTTGCTAATACTGATCATTGATGCCTTCCCTTTTTGGGATCATGTTGTAGCTTCATCCTTCTATCGTATAGTTTGTTTATGGCTGGGGTCCACCAGACAGGACATCTGCCTTTGGAGGATTGGGCCTTGGTTTTATTTGGGCTTGCATGATCCATGCATTCCTGAAGGTGTTCATAGAATGCATTTATAAAGGATTCTGCGGTCTGAGCAGTATTTTCCACAGGCCCGGGGGCTTTGAAGGATTTCGCCTCGGTTTTGAGGCGTGTGAAATTTGCTTTAGAGAAGTTTTTCACTGTGGTTTTCTGGGCAGGGGGTGGGGTCGGGATGTGAATATCCAGTGAGATTAGTTTATGGTCTGATCTTACCAGTGAGGGATACACTTCTGGTCTAGAGCATAGTGTCCCCATGTTGGTGATGATCAGGTCCAGTATGTTTTCCCCTCTTGTGGGAGTGGTAACAAGTTGTTCCATAGCATTTGAGTTTATAAATTCTAGGAACCTTTGGGCTAGGGTGTTGGAGCTAGAGTAATGCTCCCAGTCTATGTTTGGGTAGTTGAAGTCGCCCAATATAATGGTGTTTGGAGAGACCTTCATATTTTCCAGTATTCTCAGGAAGGCCAAATGGGGTTCCTGTGTTTGGGAGGGTGGTCTGTAGCAGGCTATAAACTGGAAGGCAGTTTTACCCACAGTTAGTTGCACATGGATAGTCTCTGATGCTTCGTGCTGTGCCACCAACCTGGAGGTGTGGGTATCTTTGACGAATATTGCTACTCCCCCTCATTTGTGGTTCGGTCCAAGTTTTGGGGCCGAAAAGCATGGTATGAGGTATAACCTGGTAGTGCTGGGGTGCTCTCGGGAGCCTTGAACCAGGTTTCTGTTACTGCACAGATATCGATGTTCTCCATGCTAAGGAGAGTTTCGAGTGCGTGCATTTTGAGGTTTAGACTTCTGGTGTTGAGTAGCATTACTCTTAGTTTCTTATCCCTTGTGATACCTATGGAGGTGGGTTTGTCTTTTGAGCCTTGCCTAAAAAAGGCACTATGGGGGTAGCAAGAGCCTTTGCCAATATCCGAAAGCCCAGGGGTGACAGGTGCAAGCCGTCCCTAGTGAAGCATCGTGGCTTGTCGAGCATGTCATCCCAGGCTGACAGGCATTGGATCCCCTTTGAATGACACCAACACTTAAGCCAATTGTTGAAATTGATCATCTTGTCTTCATATTGTGGCATCATTCTTGGTGAGGGTAAGATGCTACTCAAGGTCAGGGTCATACCGGCCTGGGCTACATGCTCAGAGAGCTACTCTATGTCTCTTTTCATGTAGTCCAGGGAGGTATGTCTCAGGTCATTCACACCAGCATGGACAATGACTGAGTCATATTTGTACTTGCCTTGGAGTGACCTGAGTGCTTGTGTTATGTGGCGGATCCTAGCGCCCGACAGGCAGCTCACCGTGACCTTCTCCTTGTTCAGCCTGGTGAGCGGGACGTCAGTGTGCCTGACGATAGAGTCACCTATTACAAGTGTATCAGGTGTGTTGTTTAGCCTTAAGGGCTGTGACTGTTCGGCACACTGGCTTTGTGAGCTATGTGTTGCACGTGTTTTGTTTTGGGGTAGCGGTTGCTTGGGTGTCTGCTTTGGAGGTCTCTGCTGCTTAGGCAGATTTTTATTTAGAGCCTCCGAATATGTTTTTGTGTGTTTATGTGTTTGGTTTGTTGTCGTAGTAGGTCTATGTGAGACTGGAATTGTAGTGAGTGTGGTTTCCTTCTCCTCCTGACTGGTTACGCCAGTACTGAGTTGAGAGAGCTTAGCCTCCAGTTTGGCTATATGGTTGCATCTCTCACATGTGTTGGAATTTGTTGGGAGGAGGAGAGGGTTGTCTGTGTACATGAGGCAGTTGTAACATTGCCTCAAGTTTCCCAGATTCACCAGCTGGACTGGAGAGGAGATTGACAACTGACCTTTGGACATGCTAGAATAGTATTGGGAATTCCTTTATAATTGAAAAAAAGGGCCAATGGGGAACAAGGTACTCAAGGGGAGTTTGTGAGGGTGAAGTGCTTTTAATTTTTTAGACCTGACTTATATAATTGCTTTAGTGAGCAAGTTCCAGGTAACTTAAATGCAATGTGCTACAGGTAACTTAAATGCAAAAATGACAAACAGTAACTTTCTTTCAAGTGAAACAAGGAAATAAGTACAGTAAGCAATGCAGATATCACTAGGGATCCACAGAAGTGCTAAAAGGCCGCATTTTAGGTGGAATTAGCATTTCAGGGAAATAAACAAACAACAAGCATACAAATAAAGCTAGATTCAGCAGGCCTGGATCTTATCAATGCTACAGCAAACAAGGTGTACCAATCTGTCTTTGTAAAATAAAAATACCCACCACCTCAGCATTTCAGGCGTTTGTTGAGGGGCTCTTACAGACACTCAAGCCCCAGCTGCTAGAATTCCACTAACTGACAGTTAGGGACTTGAGTGACTGTTACCCCATCTGCCCACCTGGCCGACCAACTGATTCAATTTGAATGTGAGCTCAGGAAACCAGATGCCATCATTTTCAGGCTCCATCAAGGTCTCTTCATGGAAATGTTAAGTGAGAAAGGGAAACAGAGGGAGGGATTTTAGGTTTAAGGAAGGGAGGGGGGGTTTTATATATTTTTTTATTAAATTATTGCATATGACATAGGCAATCATACATTTATATAAATGAAAACAAACCATACTGATATACTTTTAGCTGTAAACATTATACTTCACAAACCATATTGACATAATTTTAGTTGCAAACATTATACATCACTTATAATCTACCCAGTCATTGTCAGTCAAACATTACATAGTTCATTAAAATCCTGCCTTCTTTCAAACCTCCTCTGCATATATTGTTCCCACAATTCCCATTTTTCTATGTAATTTGCTCCTATCCCTTTGTAAAGATCCCAGTTGCAGTTGTTTTATCTCTGTTACTATATTCACTACTTCTAGTAACGTTAGTTTAGACTTGGATTTCCATTTTCTACTAATTGCTTTTTTTAGCACCCACCATAATTAGACTCAGCAAGGCCTTACTATGCCTAGGCAATTCCAATTCTGTATAATAGCTCAAAAATAATTTCCTTAGTTACAATTTGCTCACCCAGTATCTCTGACAGAGAATCTATAAAGTCTGCCAACTCATTACACTCCCAGAAAGTATGTTCCAAATTACCTCTTTCTTCCCCATCATACCTCCAACATTTGCTGTGTACTTGAGGAAAAATTCTTTGGACTCTACTTGGAGTATAAAAGTACCTATGTAAACACTTCCAAGCAAAGATCCTAAGTCTTTTAGACTTTGTTGCATATTTGGGAGACATACATATATCCATACCTCTCAAGTGTACTGAATTCCTTGATAAATACTGGTCTTGAGGGCAAAATACTGGTTGGGGTGCCATGAATTCCCGAGTGGCCCCTTTAATTTCCAAATTTCCTGGGTTTAGTTTTGAATTTTTTTTTTTTGGTTGAATTTGTTCCTGACATCATCACATGGTGTGAGAGAACGGGCAGGCAGCATTTGTACATCTATTGATAGAAATGGCAGATTAGAATGCTCTGTTAAATCTAATGAGAAACAGCAGATTTCTGTAAAGTCTTAAGTATTGCTCTGTTAAGTCTTATTTAGAACTGAACTGCTCTTGTTATCTGGCAGTGCTCTGTTAAGTCTAACGAGAAACGGCAGATTTCTGTTAAGTCTTATTTAGAACTGAACTGCTCCTGTTATTTGGCAGTTGCAATGGTGTGTGGGTGTGGGTGTAGAATGCCCCAGTTAGGTATAACTGGCGATTAGAATTACTCAAACCTTGTACGTTAGGTACATGGAGCAAGAGCCTAAATTCTCTATCCATAATCACCACCAATTGTGATAGTTCTCAACTGTCCAAAGTTTTACAGAATGTGTGATACCTGTGGTCTGTTCCTCTTAAAATGTTTGGTTTTCTGGCAAATCAGTAAGAACTGAATTCACTAAATAATGATAGCCATTTAAGTTTCAGTCTTCCTATCTTTCAGGAAACGCATGGATTGGTAACACAAAACATTTTATTCTAGCAACTTTTCTAAAATTATACAAGCAATGTTTAAAATGTGTCCCTGGTTTTGGGCCTTTGCCCCCCCCCCCCCCAATAAATGTTGGCTTTTTCCAGATTTCTTGGCTGCATAGTTCTTCAGGGGGAGACATTTAGTGCTGCTTATGTCAAGTCAATTTGCATTTGTTGTTAGGAGCACAGCAGGTAGAATATTTGCTTTTGAGGCAGAATGCTGTGGATTCTACTCCCACAGTATGTAGATGGATTGCTAATAGATACTGTACTGTGTTATACTTTTAAAGGGAGTGGATGCTGCAGTCCTGAGAATGTCCTGATTGGCGGAGATAACTAGTAGCTATAAACCTGTTATCAGTTTGCCATCCATTCCCTATTGCAATATTACTAGCTTAACTTTTTTTAATGTAACATAGGCAGTTTATTCCTCAAGGGCAACAAGCACTTTATTTGTAGATGAAATAATGAAATATAAAGTTGATTGCTAGCAGCAACCTCTTCATTAGTTACAGATCTTTTTAATGTTGAATTATTTAGATGACTTTTACTTCTGCAGAGATTGTGCATATTTACTGATACTGGTGGACTATAGAAGTTTGAGTAGACTTTTATGATGGAAATGTTCTGAACTGGGCAGTTTTGTCATTATTAGTTCATGCATTTTGTTTCACTGCTTACTGGAAAAATGTTCAAACAATAAATTTAAAATTCGCTCTAACAAGTGTGCTGTATTATACAAGGAATTTAATTTAATACAATCAGGAAGGTGTATCACAGATAGGTTCATAGGTTTATACTAGGCTATCTGCCCTAAGGCATTTATAAGCCTAGCCCAAATTTTTGTGGCTTACGCCACCTCTTATATGAAAAAATACTGTGCCCATTAGTTTGTTGTGCCTCTGTCCAGCAGTGACACAGAGATAATTCCCGGGATAAACCTACGATCTCCCATCCACAGGTCAAGATTTCTCTTGAACAGAGCCAGCGAGGTGCTCTGCCTCACATGGACCGGGATTTTATTCCACAGCATAGGGAGTCTCTGAGTGATAAATCTATCCCTCCAGCATGTCCTATTTATATCCGTGCTAAGGTTTAAGTCGCTTGCTCTAGTGGTTTTGGTGGATTTGGATTTTTTGAGGTGGAGCATGTCCATTAATTCCGGGTTGGACATGGCCTTGTATGTCAGGCACATGTCACCTCTGAGCAGGCGGTATGCAACTGAATAGAGCTGGAGTTTCTTCAATCTGGCAGCATATGACAGATTTTGGAGTCCCTTTATCCTTTTGGTGAGGAACTTTTGGGGTCTCTCCAATTGCTGCAGATGTTGGGTGTGATACATCCCGAATGGGGCATTGTACTCGATCATTGGTCTGATAAGTGAAGAGTACAGGGGAACAATGACCTCACTAGATCTGGATGTGAATCCCTTCATGATCAGGTGGGCAATGTAAAAGGTCTTTCTAACCACTTTAGCAACGTGAGTGTCAAAAGAAAGGCCACTGTCAACCTGGGTCCCCAGGTCCCTGATAACCTCTTCTGTGCTTAGTGGATTGCCACCTATATGGTAGCTTGGGGTTACCTTGTTTTTCCCGAAGGGTATGACTATACATTTTTTGTTTAACTTCAGGCCATGGCTCTGGCACCAGCTATCTGTTTCCGTGAGTCCCTTCTGAAGGATATCCGTGTCCGATGCACTTTCCACTATAGCGCCCAGTTTGCAGTCGTCTGCAAACTTTGTCAGCCAAAGTCCTCCCATGTTGGCCTGTACTTCTGAGAAGTAGATGCCGAACAATAGGGGGCCAAGGACCGAGCCCTGTGGGACACCGCTTGTGACCGGCTTGGAGTCTCACATAGCACCAGCAACTCTAACCCTGTGGGTTCTGTCCTTAAGCCAGTTTGCAACCCATCTTGTGACATATGGGTTTACATTTAAGCTGGTAAGTTTTTCTACAATACCCGAGTGGGGTATTGTGTCGAAGGCCTTTGCAAGGTCAAGGAAGGCTGTATGGACTGCCTTTCCCTCATCAATGGCCTTGGTGACTGTTTCGAAGAAGTCGACCAAGTTCAAAAGGCATGATCTGCCCTTGACGAAGCCAAACTTGGTCGGGTCCAATGTCTGCAAGTCCCCTATATCTTTGTTTATGAGCTCCATTATGATCCTCTCCATAGCTTTGCAGACCAGACTTGTTACGCATATGGGGCGGTAATTACCAGGGTCCGTAGAGGCACCGCCTTTGTGGAGTGGGACCACAGTTGCCGTACGCCACTCCTTGGGCACGTATCCTGTGGTAAGGCTGAGATTAAACAGCTGCCTTATGTGCGGGTTTAATTCCTCATTTAGCTCGTGTAGCACACAGCCGGGGACACCATCCGGTCCCATTGATGCTGTGTTTTTAGCTTTAGAGAGAGCAGCTTTCACTTGCGCATTTGAGATGTCTGGGAGGCTACACTCTGCTGGGATAGTTATCTCTCCTTTAGGGGAGAGGGGGTGAAGTTTGCACTGAACCTGTCTGCCAGTATGTTGGCAATGTCTGTGGGTTCAGTGATTTTTGTATCATTTTGGACCAATTCTGAGCATATCTGGGAGTTTCCACCCAGGTTCCTAACATAGCTAAAAAGGCCTTATGATTGTCCTTTGAATCCATGGCAATTTTTCTCTCAAAATTGGCCTTAGTTGATTTTATGAGTGCTCGTATTTTTTTGCTAATAATGATCAGGGGTGACTTCCCTTTTATGGATTTTGTTCTATCATGTAATAGCTTTCTCCTCTTATTGTAAAGTTTGTTAATGGCTGGGGTCCACCAGACTGGACGTTTGCCCTTTGTGGAAAGAGTCTTGGTTTTATTTGGGATTGCCTGATCCATGCAGTCCTGGAGGTGTTCATAGAAGGCATTTGTAAGGGCTTCCGCAGCTTGGGTTGTGGTTTCCACTGGCTCAGGGGCCTTGAAGGATACCACACCAGTCTAGAGTAGTGTGAAGTTTGCTTTAGAGAAGTTCTTCACTGTGGTCTTTTTTGTTTGGGGTGGGGGATGTGGATTTCCACTGAGATTAGTTTATGATCAGATCTCACCAATGAGGGATATACTTCCGGTGTGGAGCATTTTGTCCCCATGTTTGTGATAATGAGATCTAGTATATTTTCTCCTCTCGTGGGAACAGTGACTAGCTGTTCCATGGCATTTGAATTTATGAACTCCAGGAACCGTTGGGCTAGAAAGTTAGGGCTTGAGTAATGTTCCCAGTCTATATTCGGGTAGTTGAAGTCACCCAATATGATGGTGTTTGGAGATACATTTATACCCCCCAGTGTCTTCAGGAAGGCTGTGTGGGGTTCCTGAGTTTGAGAGGGTGGCCTGTAGCATGCTAAAATTTGTAGAGCAGTTTTGCCTATGGTTAGTTGCACCTGGATGGTTTCGAAGCTTCGTGCGTTGCCACCAACCTGGATGTGTGGGTATCCTTTATGAATATGGATACACCCCCTCTTTTTGTGGTGTGCCCCGGGTTTTGGGGCCAGAACGCATGATATGAGGTAAAACCTAATAGTGCCGGGGTGCTCTCAGGAGCCTTGAACCAGGTTTCAGTTACAGCACAGACATCGATGTTCTCCATACTGAGAAGGGCCTTGAGTGCGTGCATTTTGAGATTTAGACTTCTGGCATTGAGCAGCATTACCCTCAGTTTCTTCCCATTTTTGTTTTCTAGGGTGGTAGGTTTAGAATTTGAGCCTTGCCTAAAAAAGGCACTATGGGGGTGGCAAGAGCCTTAGCCAATATCCGCAATCCCAGGGGTGACAGGTGCAAGCCGTCCCTTGTGAAGCAGCGTGGCTTGTCAAGCATGTCATCCCAGGCAGACAGACACTGGATCCCCTTTGAATGACACCAGACATTAAGCCAATTGTTAAAGCTGATCATCTTGTCTCTATATTGTGGCATCATTCTTGGTGAAGGAAGGATACTGCTCAGGGTCAGGGTCATACCTGCCTGGGCTACATAATCAGAGAGCTCCTCTATGTCTCTTTTCATGTAGTCCAGGGAGGTACGTCTCAGGTCGTTCACACCAGCATGGACAATGACTGTATCATATTTGTACTTGCCGTGGAGTGACCAGAGTGCTTGTGTTATGTGGCGGATTCTAGCGCCCGATAGGCAGCTTACTGTGACCCTCTCCTTGTTCAGCCTGGTGAGTGGGACGTCAGTGTGCCTGCCTATGGAGTCACCTATGACAAGTATGTTTGGTGTTGTATTTGGCCTTAAGGGCTGTGACTGCTTTGCACACTGCTTTTGTGGTTTATGTGTTGCTTGTGGGGTGTCTTGAGGTAGCAGTTGTTTGGGTGTCTGCTTTGGAGGCCTCTGCTGTTTAGGTAAATTTTACTCAGAGCCTCCGAGTATGTCTTTGTGTGTTTATGTGTTTGATTCAGTGGTGTGGTAGCATTATGTGAGGCTGGTTTTGTGGTGTGTGTAGTTGTCTTCTCCTCCTGTCTGGTCTTGCCAGTCCTGAGTTGAGAGAGCTCAGCCTCCAGTTTGGCTAAATAGCTGCATCTCTCGCAAGTATTTGTGTTATGTGGGAGGAGGAGAGGGTTGTCTGTGTACATGAGGCAGTTATAACATTGCCTCAAGATTCCCAGATTCACCAGCTGGACCGGAGAGGAGATTGACAACTGACCTTTGGACATGCTAGAATAATATTGGGAATTCCTTAATAATTGAAAACAAGGGCCAGTGGGGAGTGAGGGTGTAGTGCTTTTAATTTTTAGTGCTGACTTATATAATTGCTTTAGTGAGCAAGTGTCAGGTAACTTGAGTGCAATGTGTTACAAGTATCACATGTATGTTTCATGTGCAAGGGGCCTATGATTTGAAAACAGCCCAAAGGTAATCTTTATCCACCACTGACCAGATGCATTTTCTTTGAATGTGGGTTTCAATGCTGTTTCAATGAATGTGAGTTTCAAGGGAAGAGAAGTTTTAATGCTAATTCTATTTTCACTGTGAGACTGCATTGCTTTGTTTAGCAGATGTCTGTTAGTGTTTGTGCGATAAATTAAAATGTAAAATAAAAGTTTTAAATAAAATCCAAGTAATCATTGTAGAAGTAAAGCAGTATGCACATTTGTGTTTATGGTAAATGAGGCAAAACAGCCAAGTAATGGGACGTTGGAATGGCTGCGGGGGGGGGGGGGGCCCATTTGACCATGATTTTGTGAGGGGGAAGGGCGGCAAACTCAAAGACAGCCCCGGGGAGCACAAACTCTAGCTATGTCACTGATCAGTAGGCCATGGAGAATGACTTTTGGAGGTCCTATCAAACTATAATATTCTTTTGCTAAGATTAGAATATTGCCTACCAGTAAATGCCCTACTTTTACCACAAAACCTATATACTACAAGTCACCAAAAATAATATCCCAAGGTTCATCATCTTCTCCCTTACCATTGAACATCATTGCTACACATTTCAAAAAAATAGTTGCCATTTACTACAGGGTCCAGGGGAGCACATTTTGGTTGTCTGTTTTTCAGTTTGTGTTTGAAAGTTGGCATCCCACAATTCCATTGGAGTGGGCAGGGTTACATAATTATGTATGTAAACTTTATGTTTATCAGTGTACAGGTTTGTACCTATTTTTCATGGGTCTTTGTCCAGATTTTTGATGTTTCCAGGTTGAAAAGTAAGCCTATATCCCTCCATTGGTACTTTATGAATTGATTATCCAGTCTTTCTTCCCAATCCTTTCCAATCTCTTTTGACTGATTTTCACAGTTATCATGCAATATTTTATAGGCTGTACTAATTATTTGTTTTTTAACAGCAGCTTATGCTCTAGATTCTACTAAAAACTCTATCAGTGTTGGCCTTTCACTTAGGATCCTGAGAGGGGGATTTTAGGTGTAGACAGTAATCTAGAGTTAAACCAGGGTTAGGGCTAAGGATAGGGATTTTAGGTTTAAGGAGTGATTGGGAGTTAGCACAGGGTTAGGGTAAGGGAGGTGGGGTGGTAGGTTTAGAGAGTGATCAGGTTTTAATGTAGGGTTAAGTTTAGGGAGGAGAATATTAAGTTTAACGTCATGGTTCTGGGAGGGATAGTTTGCTTACTGGTAGTACACAGGAATCAGGGTGGTGGGAGTTAGGGTATGTGCCAACATAAATTAGTGGTAGCAGGGAAGTATGTCACAGACTAATGGTATGGGAGTACTTATAGCAGACCCATTTGTTGATATATTTTTCTTTCAGGTTTGATATGACATGTTTGCAAAAGTGCAGATGTGTGACATAATGCAAGTAACAAGTTTGGAATTCTGTCCCTTTATTGACAAAAACAGTATGCTTTTTTAGCAGTTGTCCAAATCCAAAGATGGATCTTAAGCGAGTGGCTGGTTTGTCACAGTAACATATTTGTAGGTCTATGATCTTTTCAGATGCCCTAAGTGGGCCTTTTTTACGCAACAAGCAATTTTGCAGGACAAACCATACATGCAACCAGTTCAAAGAATTAGACTTCACTTTGTTGCCAAAAATAAGAGCTCACACTTGTAGAATTTGCTTTGTTTCTGTTTTTCCATACAAGTTGTGGTCTTTCAAATAAGAAAACAACTGTTTTTGCAACTATTAGAGGAAACTTAGGCAGTAAAATGTTAGAATATTTACAAATTTTTCATATTTTTCGAAGGAGGCAGTTATCCAAATGGAGACTGTCCTATGTAAACGGGACCAGTAGTAACTCTACATATGTATAAAAGTAATGGTATATCCTGATTGATCAATTGATAGATTGGGTGCAGATGTGAACATCTCTCATCAATCTATATTGCAGAATTGAAAATAACAACTGCATCATTTCACTTTAGCTAGTCTTAGTCAAGAAAGTTAAAGCAGCATAGTTTTGATGATCCCTGAAATGTACAAGCATATGTAAAAGTAACTGCCTGTTTTGCTAGTATTTTCTGCAAAACTTTAGTCACATGGTGCAATATGAGCTAGAAACAAGTACTGACATAGGGCAAGAGTTTCATACCTGGAAGTTTAGAACTCGATGACTTGCACAAAACAGGATTGCATGTTTGTTCTACTCAGGTATATGGGGCTAATACAGTGAAAGAGGTATTTTGGTACTTATGTATTATTGCAACCACGCTTTCTCGCCAGGTCATTATTTGTGTTTTCGCAACCACGCTTTTTCACCAGCATGTAGTATTATTGAGAAAGTAGTCTTTGTTGTTTTGCTCTTGATTTAACTGTACCAAGTAGGATTGTCTGACATATACTGTCGCTACCATAATAATTAATTAAATGAGATTGCAACCCATTTGATTATGCAAATGCAGTTATTATAAAAGATATGCAAAAATAATGAGGGGATAAAGGTTGAAAAATTTTTGTAAATATTGCCCTTATAAACTTAGACAATTGTTAGAATAATAGGTTTTGCATTACCATGCACTTGGTGAAGGATATGAAGCCTGAAACTCAAATGTCTGTCATTATTTACTGATTACTGTCTCCAGGGATTCGCCAGAAAACCACACATTTCATGAGGAACGAACCAAAAATATGAGCCACAAATCTGAAGAGTTGAGACCTATGTTGAGTTTCCTAGCAGAACCCCTTTAGTCACCTCTGTCCAATAACAGTGTTACACTCTGACCCTGAAGCAGTTATTCTTCTGACCCGAAAAATTTGCAAATGCACACAATCAGTTGCAAAGTGACATGAACCTTGTAACACTGGAAAGTTACTCATCACGCAAAACAGATTTAGTTTAGAAAACTTAATAAGACTTTTCTGGGATGTCGTGGGCAGACAGATAAGAACAAAAGATTACACACACCAAAACAGTGGACGATTTTTATTATAATCATACAGACAATATCTCCACTATCCTGCAACCAGCACTCGTGGTTGGGAGAATATGTGGTTGCGATTATACGTAAGTACCGGTATTTTCTTATTTGGTAATGTTTGCAAGGCTGCAATGTGAAAGGATGAAGGGAAATAGGTATTGATAGAAGTAATCTAATCCTGGACAAGAGCCTTCTTTTAGGACTGCTTTCCTCTCTGCAGTTCTCTTCAACTAAAGGAGCATCTCTGCTCTCAGACATAGTCAACACATAGTTTTAGTAGCTGCATATTCACAGGAAATTATAGAGACTATATGAAGTAGTGCATGCAAAATAAGTAGCGCAATCTTCCTGAATCCTACATTTACTTTCCTACTTCTATAGCTACTTTGTAAACAAAAGAAATGTTCTTTGTTCTAATTTTCTGTTGTGACAAAAACTGATCTTACAGGGTACTTCATCCCCCCCCCAAATGTGTTGATCAGTTGGCCATTCTAAATTGTGCACTGGGTCTTCGGTGCAGATCTCAGTGGAATCCACCTTTACAAACATCATTGCCAGCTTTGGAAAGATTTTGTATAAATGACATTTGAACCTTGCTATCCAACCTACTGGAACATGCATAAGACAATTTAACCTTCAAAGAACGACAAGCTTTCTGTCAATTCTTACTAAACCCTGAGATCAGGATCATGCACCCTGACAAGGAGGAGGGAATGTTTTGATTGACAAAAGTGACTATATTGGGAGGATGCAAAATCTTATTTTAAATGATAGTTTTTATCAGGTAGTGATATAAATGAAATCCATCACCTATCCCTACATATTGATGTGGTCCCTTATGATTTATTCTTTGATGTTGACATTTCAATGGAGGAATACAATTTTATGACTGTGAAGAAACCATATATTCCTATAATTTTTGGTATACTGAAGATTCATAAGGACACAGCTAATCCCCCACCCAGTATATCAGGATGGTTCCAAGATGGAATCAGTTGCTATTTTTACCCAGAAACTAAAACTTTTCATCATAAATTTTTCCACCATCCTAAAAGACTCTTGGGACTTCCTTTGTAAAATCTGGGAGTTACAATATGATCCAAGTGATATTTTGGTTATGGAGGACAGATGTCAAAGACTTGTTCACCATGTCTAGACAATCTAATGGTCTTGAATGTTTTCATGACATTGTGTCTACTAACGTACCAGTGTCTCCAAGGGACATCAACACTATTTGTATTATGATGGATTTGGTTCTAAGCAACAACTTTTTTTGTATTTGAGAATGAATATTTTAAGCAATCCTCTAGAGTGGCAGTGGAAGTGGCCTGTGTTCCAACCTCTGCCAATCTAGTTTTATGCCACCAGGAGCACTTACTTCTAAGGAGTAGTGAGTTCTGGCCCTTCATTCAATTATATCTTCAATTCTGGGATAATATTTTCATTGCTTGGAGTGGCGACTTGACTGGACTTAACTAATTCTTTCAATATCTTGGTTCTGCTACCTCCTGTCTGGAATTTTCTTTTAACCTTCAGCTTGCAAGTATTTCTTTCCATGATGTATATTTATACAAGAGTTTGGCTAACAGCTGTTATGAGTCTACTGTACATAACAAGGCCACCTTTTCCCAACTACTTACATTTTTCTAGTGCTCATTCTTTAAAGAAAAAAAGGGTATTGTAAAGGAACAATCTTTCCAGAACTGTATCTGAAGATGAAAATGTTATTAAGTAATGTATTTTGCTTAAGAATAGGTTTCTAGATCTTGCTTACCCCAGTAACCTATTGGAGGAAGTTATTAAGTTTATCTGGTCAGGTAGACTAATCGTAAAAAATATTTTTCCAACATTGACCATTATTATCTATGGTCTTACATCATTCCTTGACTTCTAGTGGCATGTGCTCCCTTATTAATATTTGGCCCAGGGTTTCTGGCATTTCACCTGGTCTTAGTAAATTTGGCACCACACCATCTTTTGTATACAGTTCATTGAACAATACTGTTATCTTCTTTGAGCACAAGATGGCCACCCCATCTACATATGGCTGTATGAGGAAGTATGGTTACATCATTGAAGGGCCATATGTGGTTATTCCAAACCATTCTGGTGTTATTCTTTGCCAAGGCAAATAAACCTGCAACATCCCTGGGGTGGTCTATGTGGCCCTTTCTTCTGCATATTCCATTTTTTATATTAGAAACACTGAGAGAAAATTAAATAAAACAATTTATGAACATTTGCATTCCATTAAGGATGGTGATGAAATATTTAAACACTCTTGTTCTTGTAAGGATTTTTAAAAAAGTGTACTTTTTTGTATTAGAAAATGTCCTCCAGGACAGCATGGGGGTGATTGGCAAACTGCTTTAGTTTGTAGGGGTTATTCATGGCAAACCCTTTAAAATTCTGATGCTTTACCTGGTTTGAATGAATATATTCCTCTTGATACAGTTTTAAAGAGAAGGTCTGATGGGCTGAAACATGAACACTTCCTCTCACACTTACCTTTTTAGCATATTTAAGCTGTTTCACAGGGACATTTTTTTATTCTGATGTTATTGAAATAGGAACAAAACAGGAAAATCAGTAATCAAATACTTCTTGCAGAATGTTCCTTTTTGTTTATTCTAAATTCTTGTTATATTCATTTTATTTCTATTTAATGATCGGGACATACATATGGACAGTGCCTATTTTCAGTGGAATTCTGTGAAGGAGAACTTCAAGAACAGTTAAATTAAAGAGAAAAATAATCGTCTCATTTGGTTTAATGGCTTGTCAGGTACTCTTTAAATGTATGTAAGGTTCAGGATAAAGAGAACTTTACATATGTTGAGTCTCTTTTCAATGGAAGAGCTTTTTTATTTTGTTGAGCAAAATGCTCTCAATGTTTTTGCTGCACAATTTGAATTATGATATTTAACTTAAATCCAAATCTTTGTAATTGTTGTAAATGTAAGGAAGAAAACAGCATTCAGAAATCAAACAGTACTTTATGGTAAGTGGAGAGAAATGGCTAATTAAAGGGATATTATAATGGTTGACCGGGTCCTGATCCATTACTCTGCCTAGAGCCCCATTGGACCATGATCCGGCTGTGTCAGTGCTATTACATCAGTGTTGAACAGGCCCCTGCTGTTAACATTAACTAACTAACCATGGGAGGTGTGTGCTGCAGCCCTTTCTTTTGCATAATTTATGCTTTCTTTGTACTAATTTTTTCTCCAAAATGTTATGAATTACTAGTTCTCTAACAGCGGACAGTGCATCTAAGCATCAAGTAGTTGTACACATGATACTGCTGGCAACGTACTGTTGTTGTCAACCATCCTGTTGTACGTGTATTGCGAAATACTGGAAATACCACTTGCATGATTCATTCCATACCAACAACATTCAGTGTCCTCATGTTGACACGAACTTTTTACAGTAAAATGTGTTGAGAAAAGCTATACAATTCATTGAACAATAAGTACCGAATGATCAAACAAAAGAGTAATTGCTAACTTGTATAGCTAAATGAATGCTCTCCTTTACCAAACATGAAGCACACCCCACTCATCCTGTTAATTATTGTAACATAGTGGGGAGAGGGTAAATTCTCCAATCCTCACTGTACCACAATCTTGGTCTGGAAAAAGCTGGTACGTGCAATCAGCTGATTTTTGATCAGCTGTACTACCTTTTTTCACTTTGAAATGTTACCCTGCTGATAATTAGCAGGATGTGTGGGGATTGCAAGTGGGTTTGCCCTCCTGCAAAAAGGTAGACTTTTTTTTCCCCAGACCTTTGTGATATGAACAGCTCTGAGTATATGACAGATGATCGAAGGTTAGACACTTCAAGCATCTGTCATAGACTAATATCTTTACATACACACACAGACACATACATATATGTATGTGTATATATATATATATATATATATATATATATATATATATATATATATCTATATATATATATATATATATATATATGTGTGTGTGTGTGTGTGTGCGTCTATAGATATATGTGTGTGCGTGTATATATACGTACATAGAATTAGTTTTGCATGCATAATCATGATGGGTATGCATGTATATATTTAGATGCTATGAATGTATGTGCACAGACATAATTCCACACACACACACATCCACACACACACACACACACACACACACACACACACACACACACACACACACACACACACACACACATATATATATATACATATACATACACAGACACACACACACACACACACACACACACACACACACACACACACACACACACACACACACACACACGCACGCACACACACACACCAAAACAGTCCATTAAAAAGGTGACACAGTGGTAAAGTAAAATATAATATGAGAAAAAATAAATAAAACCACTGCAACTCAACAAAAGTTTTAATGGCATATAAAATCCAAATAAAGTCATAATAAAATCACAATAAGACAAATTAAGTAAACTCTTTCACTAAACACTGTCAGCTTCATCAGACCATATAAAATGCTTGCACAAACCCACAAGTAAATACAAACAGCATCATCAAATACTCCAATGAACAGTCTCCTTTTTACATCACCTGTTCAATCAATTTAATCATATCTAATTAATCACCTCAGCAACCCTCCTTGTGTCTATGTGGGCTTATGCTGGATTATCCGGTTTCCACTCTTCCCTTATTCTGAACACTTCTGATAGGTGAATTGGTGATACTCCTAACTGGAAGGAGGAGTATACTTTATGTAAATAAGTGTATATACTCAATGCTCAGACAACCATGACCAAAGTGAAAGAATCATGTCTGTATTCAGTCAACTAAATAACATTATTTTAGTTGACTGTAGTACTAATCAACAAAAGTAAAAAAATAAAAAGTGGTGAACCAAGCAAAGCTATATAATACTGTGGGGATAAGTAAGTAAATAAAACTCCCTTACGTGAAACATTGCACACACCATAAATTTGACTGAAGCCTTCTGTCTTCTTCACCAACCCTGACACATTCATCTATCCTTTCTCAAAATCTTCAGATTTCCAAAACCCTATGCCCTCCACATAAAGCTGCAGAACTCAAACACATAACTCTCACTATCCAGAAACAAACTCCCTCAATCCAGCTTAATTCATAAAGCCAGTGTACTGCTGTGACTCCAAATTACCCAGGTTTAACTAATGGCCCAAGCACTAGAATAGGTGACCTAAAGTACGACAGAAATGAAGGGGCATTTACCTGCTCACCAGGAAGGATATGCTGGCATGTGCTTCATTTCACGGCTCCTGGTGCAGTCCATGAACCAGTACAGCATGACATTATCAGTTTTGAGATGGGCAAGGCATTCAGTGAGTATATCGCAGTAGAGGTAAGGGAGGTTTCCCCTTACAACACCCCTGAAATAACATACCTTAGGGTAAAGCTAAATCCCAAGGTAAGAACCTGTTCACAAATTGACTGCATTCTATACTATTTTACAAAACAAAATTGGAAACTGACTGTTACACAAATGTTATTCTGATGTCTATTTTTATTTTAATATTATTCCTGCTGTTTGGCAATTTACACAAAAAATTCAGGGCATTTGTATAAAAATGTCACTTCTTTTGTTCAAGAAGTGACATTTTTATACAAATGCCCTGAATTTTTTGTGTAAATTGCCAAACAGCAGGAATAATATTAAAATAAAAATAGACATCAGAATAACATTTGTGTAACGGTCAGTTTCCAATTTTGTTTTGTGAAATAGTATATGATTTTCTGCAGAAAATTATCTTTCCGAAGATTGGTGATGAGCTTCATATGAACTTAGTTAAACCAATTTCTTCAGAGGAGATAACTGATGCAATTAAGAAGTTGAAGCCATATAAAGCTCCGGGACTGGATGGTTTGACCACGGAATTTTATAAAACTTTTAGTGATATATTGGGGAAAATACTTCCACAGGTATTTAACTATATAACTAATAATAAAATTAATGACCCGCACTTTAATGCTTCGAAAACTATTCTTATACCGAAAGAGAATGCTGATTTACAAAACCCGGATAACTATAGACCTATTTCACTTTTGAATATAGACATGAAAATTATGACATCGATTTTGGCTAATAGATTGAAGAAGGTAATTAACCTGATAATATCAGAGGAACAAGCCGGTTTTATAAATGGCAGACAAACTACAGATAATACGTTATCACTTCATACACTGATTTCTTATGCCACTCACAGGAACTTTAATGCTTATGCACTCATAATTGACTCGCAAAAAGCTTTTGATAGAGTGAACTTAGAATGTTTGTTTGATATTTTAGCATGTTTTAATATACCTCAAGAATTCATTTTAACTTTAAAAAACCTATATAATAATCCCTATACAAATCTAGTTATTAATAGGAATCTCTCAAAAATAATTCAAATTAAGAATGGTACCCGTCAGGGATGTCCGTTATCTTCTATATTATTCAATCTATATTTAGAACCATTATTTTTACATATCAAACAAAATATTTATCACAATGCTCCAATAATATATGGTACGAAAATTTCCATGGCTGCTTTTGTGGACGATCTAAATATTTACTGCACGACACCTGTTTCAGATATTAAGAAAATATTAAAAGCTGTGGAAGACTTTGCAAAAATATCTAATTACAAAATAAATTAAAAAAAAAAAAGGTATTTCCGTTAAAGACGCCTATACCCTTCTCGCTTTTACCATTGGTAGGTCAGGTAAAATCCGAAGAAAAAATAAAATATTTAGGGATTGTTTTTTCAACAGATAATAGAGACTTTTACATAAATAATGTTAAGTTAATTTGGGAGCAGATAGTCTCTGATTTAAAAAGATGGAATAATCTGAAATTACCAATAATGGCAAAGACCTCAGTTATTAAAATGAACATACTTCCCAGAATATTATATATCTTTAGAGCTACTCAAGTTCAAATTTCTAGGAAATTCTTCAAACAACTCCATACGGAATTAGGTAGATTTGTATGGGAACCTAGAAAAGTTAGGATATCTTATGATAAACTGATGACTCCGAAAAACAGGGGTGGGTTAGAACTACCGAATTTTGAAACATATTATTTAATAATAAATGCTAATAGAATTCTAAGAGTAGTTAACTTTGATAGGTTCAATTCTAAATGGGCACCTAAGTGGTTGATTCTGAATCATAAACATGTTGCTGGACTGGGCATTAATTGTAAGGCATTACCTTTTTTAAATAAAGATACCCTTAAAATGTACGCTTTGATGGAACATATCAGAATATATATAATATCAGTGCAAAGTCTGTTTAACTCACTAAATTTCTTACAATATATGATGATTTTTCAACCATTTCATAAGAACCCGAATTTGAAAATTGGTAATCAGTTGATAGACTTTAAGAAATTCCCACTTATAAGTGACTTAACCATACTTGATTTATATTCCTTTCTCGGTATCTCAATACATGACATGCTAAGAGAGATGAATCTTCCTAACTCGTATCTAATTATAATGAGACAGTTAAAGGACTTATCAATAAGCTATTTTAGTAATAGGAATTTCAAAATTAAAGAAGAAGATTTAAACATTTGCCTAAATTTATGGCAAACCTTAACACAGGAATGTAAATATATAACAGCCTCATATAGTTTGATGAAAGATGTAAAATACAATAACCAAATACTTTTATCCAAATACTGGAAGGAGAAACTGTTAACGATTGAAGATAGTAAAATAGTGAGAGAAATTAACTTAACCTTAAAATCAATGTCCCTTCAAAAGTTATTATTTACTCAGTTGATGATATTTAATAATGCGTATTATACGCGTCTCACTCTACATAAATTTAACTCAAAAAATTCACCTAAATGCCCATATTGTATAGATCAAACGGCTGACCTTTTACACATGTTCTGGAGTTGTAAATGTATTTTTAAACTCTGGAATTCTTTGAAATTCCAACTACAAAAAACGGGATATCAACAGTCTACACTTTTTTGGGAGTTTATGATTCTGCATATTCTGCAAATTAATTTGGATAGATTCCAAAGGATCATACTCATAAATATTTTTTTGTTAATGAAGCTATATATAGCTACAAATTGGTTGAATCCATCCCAGACATCATGGGAAAACTTCAAGTGTGTAGCGATAAAACATATCTTAGCACACAAATTACTAATTAATGATCATAAGAAAAGTGTAAATAATACAAAAATATGGGAGCAAATCTTTAACATTGTCTTAGCTTAAGGTTCCAATATACTTTTCTCCGGGAAGTACAGACTAATTGTGGAGTTTACTATAGATAAGCCTTATATTGATACTAGATTTTTATTTTCTTTTTCTGTAATACCTATTTAGAAGTATATATTTATGTATAATGACTCTATGCAACTGTTGGAAGCATTCATGTATATATTGTAAATATGTTGTAGTATTGTATTAACATTTGTAAAAGAATAAAGAATTATTATTGAAAAAAAAATGTCACTTCTTTTGCTGATGTTTGAATGCTGAATATATTTCATGGTTGTAGTTCTATACTGTCAGATTTTGGTTAAATGTTCTTCACGTTTGTTTGGCAGCTAAAACTAATTATGTTTCTATTTTGCTAATTAACAAAACATTGAGTAATTATGTATATGAAGCTGCTATTACTCAGATATGCACACACTGAACCACTTTTCCACTCACAGTATCCTATTTTCCCCACTTGTTTGCTAAAAAAATAAAAAATATATACATTTTATCTCCATTTTTACAAAATTGCCTATATCTAGAATCACCCATAATACAAATGTGTTTATAAAACAAAGTATTTCTTTATTTTTAAGTTGTCTGACTTTGTATGTGGTGAGTATTGTCTCTGTAAAAAAATGAGTTATTTGAAGCTAATTCTGCTGCCAAAGTGTAAATAAAAGTTGGATGACAGTCATATTGTGTAGAAAAATAGATATGGAGTATGTTGGCTCGTTAGGATGTCTGTGATTTTTATTCATACTGTCTGCAGACTGTGTAACTTATCTCACAGCTACTCAAATTCAATTTTATTTGAGTGCTTAAAACTAAGAAGTAGTACAATAATAAAGTAAGTAGTAAAAGGTTAATCCATAATTAAAACAGTAACATATAAAACATGGCTAAAATCTTGAAATGAAGCAAAAATCACATCTCCTAAGCAAGGCCAAACAAGAAAGATTTGAGGGACTATGGAACTACTCAACCAGCCTGCTAAGAAGTTCCAAAGATACAACCCCTTAAAGGTAATGTGCGTTCAACGGACTTACAGGAGACCCTTGGAACCTCTCACAACCACAGGGAAGAAGTGCACAGAGCTCAAGGTGGTTGTGGTAGCAGGTCAAATTTCATTTACCTGACTCATTTACATTTTGGGGATAGGTTCATACTAGGCTATCTGCTCTGGGGCATTTATAAGCCTAGCCCGATTGTATTTGGCTTACACCACCCGTTGATTTGAGTATACTGTGCCCTTTTTAAAATTAAGTTTACTGTGCCTCTGTCTAATAGTGACACGGAAGTAATCCCCGGGACAAACCTACGATCCCCCATCCACTCATCAAGATTCTTCTTGAAGAGAGTCAGTGAGGTACTCTGCCTAACATGAATTGGAATTCTATTCCAGAGCGAAGGGAGCCTCTGGGTTATGAATCTGTCCCTCCAGCATGTTCTATTTATTTCTGTGCTGAGGTTCAAGTCCCTCGAGCGCGTGGCTCTAAGGGATTTAGATTTACTGAGGTGGAGCATGTCCATTAATTCTGGGTTGGACATAGCTTTATATGTCAGGCATAGATCGCCTTGAAGTAGGCGGTATGCAACTGAGTAGAGCTGGAGTTTTTTTAACAGAGAAGCATATGGCATCTGTTTGAGTCCCTTGATCCTCCTGGTGAGGTACTTTTGGGGTCTTTCTAATTGCTGCAGGTGTCGGGTAAGGTACATCCCAAAGGGGGCATTGTATTCTATGATACAAGCAAAAAGGCGAACGCTGACACCACACTATGTAGCTTGAGAAACTGAAAACAATGAAGCAAACTCGTGCAAACCCGCAGGACTAAATAAAACCACTTTTAATAACAGTTGAGCGCTTTCACCTATTACAATACAGGCTTCCTCAGAACGTATTGTAACAGGTGAAAGCGCTCAACTGTTATTAAAAGTGGTTTTATTTAGTCCTGCTGGTTTGCACGAGTTTGCTTCATTGTTTTCAGTTTCTCAAGCTACATAGTGTGGTGTCAGCGTTCACCTTTTTGCTTGTTTTATGGTGTACTTGTAACGCTTGGATTATCTTGTATTCTATGATGGGCCTGATGAGGGATGAATAAAGGGGCACGATTACCTCTCTTGATCTAGATGTGAATCCTTTCATGATGAGGTGGGCTATGTAGAAGGTCTTTCTAACCACTTTGGCAATGTGGTTGTCAAAGGAGAGATTGCTATCAACTTGGATCCCCAGAACCCTAATTACTTTCTCTGTACTTAATGGGTTACCACCTATGTGGTAATTTGTGGGCACATTGTTTTTGCCAAAGGGTATGACTATACACTTTTTGGCATTTAGCTTTAGACCATGGCTCTGGCACCAGTTATCCGTCTCTGTGAGACCTTTTTGAAGGATGTTTGTGTCAGCTGGAGAGTCGATTATGGCGCCAAGTTTGCAGTCATTTGCGAACTTGGTGAGCCATAGTCCTCCCACATTGGCTTGTACCTCAGAAAAGTAAATACCGAACAAGAGAGGTCCCAGGACAGAACCTTGTGGGACGCCACTTGTGACCTGTTTCGAGTCTGGCATGGCTCCAGCAACTCTGACTCTGTGGGTTCTGTCTTTGAGCCAGTTTGCAACCCATCTTGTGACATAGGGGTTTATATTTAGGCTGGATAGCTTATCTATGATGCCCGAGTGGGGTATTGTGTCAAACGCCTTTGCGAGGTCCAGATAGGCTGTGTGGACTACCTTCCCTTCATCTATGGCCTTGGTGACTATTTCGAAGAAGTCGACCAGGTTCAAAAGGCAGGATCTGCCCTTGACTAAGCCAAATTGGGTAGGATCTAGTGTCTATAGGTCCCCAATGTCTTTGTTTATGAGTTCCATGATGATCCTCTCCATAGCCTTGCAGACTAGGCTAGTCAGGCTTATGGGGCAATAGTTTCCAGGGTCCATAGAGGCGCCACCTTTGTGGAGTGGGACTACTGTTGCTGTACGCCATTCTTTGGGCACATATCCTGTAGTGAGGCTGAGACTGTACAGCAGTTTTACTTGAGAGATTAGTTCTTCTTGGAGTTCATGTAGGATGCAACCCGGGACGCCATCTGGTCCCATGGAAGCAGTGTTTTTTGCTTTGGAGAGGGCGGCCTTCACCTGAGCATCAGAGATGTTTGGGAGGCTGCACTCTGCCGGGATAGATACTTGCTCTTTTGGGGGCGAGGGGGTGGAGAAGTTTGCACTGAACCTGTCTGCCAGGAAATTGGCGATGTCTGTGGGTTCAGTGTATTTTTTGTCATTTAGAATCAACTCGGAACAAGTCTGGGAGTTGCATCCCAGGTTCCTAACATAACTGAAAAAAGCCTTATGATTGTCTTTAGTGTCCTGTGCAATTTTTCTCTCAAAGCTGGTCTTGGAGGATTTTATGAGGGATCGTAATTTTTGCTAGCACTGATCAGAGATGCCTTCCCTTTTAGGGATTTTGCTCTATCATGTAGTAGCTTCCTCCTTCTGTTGTACAGTTTATTTATGGTTAGTCTCCACCAGACTGGACGCCTGCCTTTGGATGATTGGGTCTTGATTTTGTTTGGGATAGCATGATCCATGCATTCCTGGAGATGTCCGTAGAATGCGTTTATATAGGATTCTGCAGTTTGGGCCGTAGTTTCCACTGGCCCTGGGGCCTTGAAGGATTCCACTTCGGTTTTGAGAAGTGTGAAGTTCGCTTTTGAGAAGTTTTTCACTGTGGTTTTCTGGGCTGGGGGCTGGGTCGGGATGTGGATATCCAGTGAAATTAATTTATGGTCTGATCTTACCAATGAGGGATATACTTCTGGTATGGAGCATAGAGTCCCCATGTTGGTAATGATCAGGTCTAGTATGTTATCTCCTCTTGTGGGAGTGGTGACTAGTTGTTCCATAGCATTTGAGTTTATAAATTCCAGGAGCCTTTGGGCTAAGGTGCTGGGGCTTGAGTAATGCTCCCAGTCTATGTTTGGGTAGTTGAAGTCGCCCAATATAATGGTGTTCGGAGAGATCTTCATGTTCTCCAATGTTTTCAGGAAAGCCGAGTGGGATTCCTGACTTTGAGAGGGTGGTCTGTAGGATGCTATAAACTGAAAAGCAGTTTTTCCCACTGTCAGTTGCACATGGATGGTCTCCGATACTTCGTGCAATGCCACTAACCTGGAGGTGTGGATATCCTTGATAAATATGGAAACTCCCCCTCCTTTTGTGGTTCGGTCCGTGTTTTGGGGCCGAAAAGCATGATATGAGGTATAACCTGGTAGTGCTAGGGTGCTCTCTGGAGCCTTGAACCAGGTTTTTGTCACTGCACAGATATTGATGTTCTCCATACTGAGGAGAGCTTTGAGTGCGTGCATCTTGAGGTTAAGACTTCTGGCGTTTAGCAGCATTACCCTTAGTTTCTTGTTCCTTGTGCTGTCTATGGAGGTGGGTTTGACTTTTGAGCCTTGCTTAAAAAAGGCACTATGGGGGTGGCAAGAGCCTTTGCCAATATCCGAAAGCTCAGGGGTGACAGATGCAAGCCGTCCCTAGCAAAGCAACGTGGCTTGTCGAGCATGTCATCTCAGGCTGACAGACACTGGATCCCCTTTGAATGACACCAAAATTTTAGCCAATTGTTAAAATCGATCATTTTGTCTTTATACTGTGGCATCATTCTAGGTGACGGTAAGATGCTGCTCAAGGTCAGGGTCATACCAGCCTGGGCTACATGATCAGAGAGCTCCTCTATGTCTCTTTTGATGTAGTCGAGGGAGGTACATCTCAGGTCATTCACGCCAGCATGTACAATGACTGAGTCATATTTGTATTTGCTTTGGAGTGACCTGAGTGTTTGCGTTATGTGGCGGATCCTAGCGCCTGACAGGCAGCTCACTGTGACCTTCTCTTTATTCAGCCTGGTGAGCGGGACGTCAGTGTGTCTGGCAATAGAGTCACCTATTACAAGAGTATCAGGTGTGTTATTCAGCCTTAAGGGCTGTGACTGCTTGGCACACTGACTTTGTGTGCTATGTGTTGTACGTGTTTTGTTTTGGGGTAGCGTTTGCTTGGATGTCTGCTTTGGAGGTCTCTGTTGCTTAGGTAGATTTTTATTTAGAGCCTCCGAGTATGTTTTTGTGTTTTTATGTGTTTGGTTCGCTGTTGTGGTGGGACTATGTGATACTGGAATTGTGTTGTGTGAGGTTACCTTCTCCTCCTGACTGGTTACACCAGTTTTGAGATGAGAGAGCTCAGCCTCCAGTTTGGCTATATGGTTGCATCTCTCACATATATTTGAACCTGTTTGGAGGAGGAGAGGGTTGTCCGTGTACATGAGACAGTTGTAACATTGCCTCAAAATTCCCAGATTCACCAGCTGCACTGGAGAGGAAACCATTGACTGACCTTTGGACATGCTAGAGTAATATAGGGAACTGAATTAAAACGGACCAATAGGGGACAAGATAATCATAGAGAGTATAAGAGTAAGTAGTGCTTATGGTTTATTAGTGCTAACTTGTAAGATTACTTATTTGGACCAGTGAGGGGCCTTAGAATGAGAATATGGTGTTTAATTTGAGAGATAGAGCAGAGAGATAGAGCAGTTCTAAGGGAAAAAGTGAAGAGCAGACTCTATGGAGACAGAAATAGTTTAAACCCAATTAGGTGGCGCTGCCCGATGTTGCGCTATGCGCAAAACCATGCAAAAGAGGGTTTTAAGAGAGGGAGATCAAGGGGTACTTAGCTTTATAGAAGACTTCGGTCTGAAATTCGTATTCGAAAATCTCAGTAGTCGGCTGACCGGCACTTGCGAACTGCTTCTGCTTCGGGCACCGCGCGGCAAGAAAGACTGAAGAAAATGGCATCGGTTGCATTATATATACCCCTGGCGCACTGACGTCAGGGAAGAAGCAACAGCAACCGACGCCGGACCAAGACTTTGGAATTCCAGCCGACTGCGGGACCGCCTGACGACAGGATAACCCAAGTGTGATGACTGCAGCAGGGTAACACGATGAACATCTACAGTTTCAAGGCAGTAACCACTCCCACAGGGGCAGGCAGGCTGCTCAATGTTTATCACTCCTCTCTGCTGTGTCATACTACTCACACGTAATAAAACAGATTTATAAAAATCAGCTCTTAGTCACTCTCTAGCAGAACAATTATTGACATTTCTGTCAATCACTGTAATTCTTAGGTTTATTATTTGTAAAAAAAAAAAAAAAAAAAACACATCCTGATTTTATTCACTTTTTTCTACATGCAACCATTGTAACAGTATACTTATGGATTTTTGTTACATTTGTAGTTTCTATGGAGTCTCTCTACCCATGCCTCCACTGAAAAGATTTTTTTTTTCTGTTCAGTTGGATGTTCCAAGTACACAAATGTTAATAAATAGATACATTTAACAATACCTTACAAATGTATCCACTTTGCATTGAAAAATATTTATACATACAATAAAAAGCTTTCCAGCAACGTACATTCACTTAAATAAAATGCCATTTCCAGAAATGGTAAAAGAAAACAGAGATTCATACTGAAACTAAAGGTGTTAAAATCATTTATTGCACCTAGAGTACAGGGCGCTAACTGTATTCTGATGATGGGATAAACTGAAAAATAAAACCATGTGAACGTGTCAGTCCCAAGTACAGCCATTCTGGAGTATTGTAACTTACAACAAAATTAAAAAAAAAATACTCTGATGCATTGGTATTAAAAATATTCTGATGTGTTAGCATCATGCAGAATAAAACATTTCTTTCATTTGTGGAATTTTCCTTTAACACATCACACCTTCAAACAATCACTATAAATGAAGCCAACAAAATGCTTATTATCGTAAAAATGTCCTACACAATATCTAAAGGGCTTGCATTGGCACAGTTGTTGGTGTTAAAGTATACGAGGTTCCAGAGTTCTCATCTTACACCAAAATGACCATTCATTATTTACTTATGTTTTTCTATCAATTAATTAATTGATTGATAAGTGAAATTACATTTTGCCACTCAGGAGCTCACAACTTACTAAGAATAAAACAAAACAGTTCTTGTAAAATGACAAAACTTGCCAATGTGAAATGTACTCCAGTAATTAACACACCCTTAACCTAGTAGTGTTGTTGTTGTGGTTTGTCTTTCTGCTTTTCCCGGTAAGGGGTCGCCACAGCGGAACTCCGGTCCGCTAATGATTGGCAGATTTGTACGAAATGCCGAGGTGCCAGCTCGACGCCCAACCTTCAACGAAGGCATGCCCATTTACGCACGCATGTCTTTCAAACGCTACCCAACCGCAGGGAGGACATGCAGACTCCACACATAAGGCACTCCCAAGCCCAGCCGAGAATCAAACGGGAGAACCTCTTGCTGTGAGGTAACAACGCTACCGCCATACCACCATGGCAATACCCTTAACCTAGTAGTGTACACTGATAAAAATTGGTAATGGGGCATTCAGTTAACTGTGCTACCAGTCTCTAAAAAAAACTGCAACAATGTGTTATCTATTTCTACCTTCCTGCTGGATTTTTCATCTACTACCCTTGCAACCATATGCAAGCCTACAGCTTTAGTTTTAAACAGCACAAGAAGGTCAGTAAGTAACACCACGAACAAAAAGGCAAAGGGAAAAGCAAACATCCTAAATGACACTTTAGAGGAGTTACTTATGTGTCACATATCCTGGAAAGCAACATTCAAGGAGTGTAAACTATAATCTGGTAACCTCAATAGCTAGCCACCTCAGCTATCAATGCCCACTGTTACTGAAAGGACTGTTGTTACATTTGTGTAAAAAGAGGAATTGCAAAGTATGTGAATTTTCTTTTGTTTCCAAATTGAAAGTGAAAGTCTAAAAGGCCATTGTTAAATAACTCTTATTTTTGTAGTTAGTTGAAAGATGGATTACTTTTGCACTACACTAGCCTGACCTCTGCTTTTGTCTTAACTTTATTTACGTTTAATTGTTTATTACCTGGGAAATGTTTATCTTATTTACAGAAAAATGTTGGGTACCACTCATGCTGAGTCAGTGATGCATGCAGCAGAAGCACAGAGCCCTGAATTTGACCATGGGGACCCAAATTTGACTACTGGCCCTGATCATTAGAGGAGCTTGATGAATGGGGTACATTACTGTCTTTCTTCCAGGAGAAGGTGTGAATTTTTTCCTCTTCAGGGGTACCATGTAATTGACATTCCTGTGGTACAACAGTGTTCTGTGAGATGGCAGACACTCACCTTGTATGGGAACATGGTGGGATACACACAAGGGTATTACTGCATATCATTGCTTGCTCACTTTCCTGAGAGTAAGGTTGTTCTTTTTGTCTATATTCCCATGCATAAGTAAAAACAAAGATCCTTCCCAGGGAGACATTGTGTCTCCCTACAAGCCATCACCTTCCATGCAGGAATAAGCACATCATGCACCATGGGGAAGAATCAGTGGAAAATACAGCTAATATGGAGATAATGAATGCTGAACAACTGTTTGCTCACATTACCCTGCTGTCTTGCTTCACTTTGAAGTTTTAAGAAATGTGGAAAATAATTTTTTCTGTGAAAACAAAATAATTGTATATACATGAAATGACACTGATTTTATAATGATTTGTGTAAATGCTTTGCATACTGAAGAACTTACACATTCACAGTACTTTATTAGTTATCTGTTTGTTCAAAACAAAAAAAAAGTTTTTCTTGGTTAAATAATTTAAACTTGAAAGGCATCTAAAGTATGAAAATAGTCATGTTGAAGATTTGTTTGTGCTAGATTACATAGTGTTTGCACTATATGTTTGCTTTTGTTTTTTAACATGACTTGAAATGTGCCTACCGTTATCACACTTAATGTGAAAGAGATGTATACTGAACAATGCAGCTGCTGTTAGAATAGTTAGCTTGGTGGCTATGCTGTTGGATTTTATATTGTTCTGCACTCTAGGTAGAATATGTAGACGTGCCTTCCCTGTGGTTGCGTGGGTTTCCTCCGGGTGCTCCGGTTTCCTCCCACATCCCAAAGACATGCAGTAGGTGGGTTGGACACTCTAAACTGGCCCTAGGTGTGAGTGTGCGCATGTGTATGCCTTCTGTGGAAGGTTGGGCGCCAGGCTGACAACTCGACACCGTAAAACTCCACTGCCAATCATGAGCGGACAGATGATCCGCTGTGGCGACCCCTAACCGGGAAAAAAGCCGAAAGAAGAAGAAGATTCTAAAGGAATTGGATAAGCTTAATATCACTTTGTAGCTGATTTAGCCTAACTACTTGTTCTTAAAAAATTTATCTTTTCTACATTTTTATTTGGTTAGAGAAGATAACACTCAGCCTGTTTTCAGGATCAGCCTAGGAGAAAAAGAAAGTCTGTAGTTATTGTTGCATAACACATATGCAAAATGTATGGGAATAAAGGTCAGCTAAACAGGTTATTTCATTAGAGTTGCTTATTCCTCAGTCGTGTCAGAAATAATTCTGCATTTCTGGATGTATTGCAAAGACTCAGTATGCTCTTCTCTGGAGTTTACTATTTATTGATGAAAAGCGTATTACTAGACATTGGACAAGTGAATCTATTCCTTCTTTCACTGTTGGGCAGATAAAATTAGATGCTATTAAAATGAGAACTAGCAAATTCACCACTGAATTTAACTGCTGATTAAAATTAATTTATTTTTTAGATAAGTATTAGCTTAATTTTGTTCATATGTAGAATTAGTAAATGTATAAATTTATTTATATGTAGTACATGGAGTACCCTGATTACATTTAAACATGGCTAAATTATTCTAGTTTAGTCAGGGATAGATCCAGTACTACGTGACCTAGGCAGTTGCCTAGGCCCTGCTGCCTGGGGGGGGCACTGGTGAGGGGGTTGCCACAGCATGTAATTCAAATAAAAACTTATAATTCTTCTCTAAGGATGCACTCTACATGCATCATTAAACATTGGAACTTCTGAAGTGGGATTTTTTTAAGCATGGAGAATTTGCTTGCTGCTGTTCCTTTGCCAGATGGACAGTGTGTGTGTGTGTGTGTGTGTGTGTGTGTGTGTGTGTGTGTGTGTGTGTGTGTGTGTAATGCCCCAGTTAGGGATGACAGATTGATTAACCTATTCAGGCACAGACCCTGTACCTTGATTACAGGTAGAGCCTGAAGCCTCTACACCAACTACCAAGCTGTCATCAGAGGGTGCATTTTCAAGGAATGTTGAGTTTCAGTGCATTTGCAAGGAATGTTGAGTTTCAAGGGAAGATAAGTTTATTGTTGTTCATACTGTGTTTTCAATGTGTAACTGTTTTGTTTAGCAAATGGCCACCATCAGTGTTTGTACTATAAAATTTAAAAGCACTGTTAGTAGCACAACATGTAGCATAATGGCTTTTGGTGTATAAGACTGTGGGTTCTGCTCCCATACCAAGTAGATGGAGTGCTGATACTGCAGTGCCCTTTAAGGGGGATGGTGGTGCTGTACTTCTGAGTGTGCCCTCCTTTGGATGAGAACCTATGAACCTGTAGTCAGTTTGACAGCCATTCCCTATTGCAATATTACCAGTTATACCAATTTATGTTTAATGTAAAATGGGCAATTTATTCTTCAATGGCAGCAGGCACAGAATTTGTACATGAAAAACTGAAATGTAAAGTTGTCTGCCAGCAGAACCTCTTCATTAGTTATATATCTCTTTAGTGGGGAATTCTTCAGATGAATTTTACTTTTGCAGAGATTGTGCATATTGATTGATATTGGTGGATTGTAATGACAGAAGTTTGAGTGGCTTTTTGTGGTTGAAATGTTCTGAAATTGGTAGTTTTTTCATTATTGGTTCGTAGGTTTTGTTTCATTGCTTACTGGAAAAATGTTCAAAACTTCAAATTTAAAACACTTTAACAAGTAATGCTGTATTATACATGGAATACAACTTAATACAATCAGGATGGTGCATCAAACAGCACATGCATGTATGCATGCTCCTAAAAATGTGTGCGAGCAGCCTATGGTTTGAAAACAGTCAAAATGTAAACTTAATCTGCCACTGAACAGATGGATTTTATTTGAATGTAGGCTTTAATGCCATTTCAATGAATGTTAATTTCAAGGGCAGAGAAGCTTACTGTTCATGCTGCCTTTTTTCATTGTGAGACGATATTGTTTTGCTTAGCAAATGACTATCAGAGTTTATGCTATAAAATCTGAAATAACAGTATGCACGCTGACAGTTCTGAATAGTGTTTATGGTAACTGGGGAGAAATAACCAAGTAATGGGACATTGTAATGGCTGGGGGGTGCTGCCAAAGATGGGACTGATCAATTACCCTGCCTAGGGCCCCATTGATCATGATCTGGCTCTAACTTCAGTGTTGATATAATGCAAGACCCGACCTTAACAATGTTTACAGGGGTGCGTAATAATTAAGCATCCCCCCGGCACAGTTAACATCACATCTGCACTAAAAGTAGACAGTGCTGACTGGTAAACTGCAGCAGCAGGGTGTGACATGGCTTCATTTCAACTCTTTTCCTGCCTGCTATTTTCTGAACTACATAAAGTATTTTGAATTAAATTCCTTCCCTTTCACATGGAATATGTAAGATGTTAACTACTCCCCCGCTGATTTACCATCTTTCAAAGCTAGAACAAAACATCACACTTTTTTTAAATCCTACATTTTATGAATTTAGATCAATTAATTAAAGATAAATGTCCATGCACCACAACAAATAATGAGCAGGTCAGCAGATTGTAACCCCGTATTAAGTGTCCTCAACCTGGAAGCCAAGATTCACATTTTCAGCTTCAATTTCAAGGTGAATTTCTTGGCTTCCTTGTCAAGAACACATAATAAAATGGTTACTATTTCTGACCTGCTCATAATCCTCTAAGATTATGAATACGATGGAGACACTTTTGTATGTAGTTTTTATGTGCTGTTTTTCATTTAAATATCATGTAATCTTCAAAATGTTAAAAAAAATCACAAAAAAGAAAGTTATATGTTTATCCTGCACTATGTCAATTATATAATCAAATTGAGTAGTAGTTTGTGTTCAACAAGCACTATATGTCTGAAATGTAGAAGTGGCACTGACTTATGCAGAAACACAGGGAGTGCAAAGTTTATTGTGCATAATAGTTTTATTTACTAATGTATACCATGAATTTTATTTTGGTTGCTCTATACTGGAAATCAAAAAAACAAGTTTCCCCATCATTTCTAATGTGTTGTTTTACTGTACATTCAGAGACGCTAAAGCAAAATTTGCATAACCACTTATAATTAATATTCTGCTAATGCTCCTTGGTGACATACAATGACAGCTTCTGCACAGCTCTTGAGCTCAGTATGTGTTACCTAGCAACAGTTCATGTTTTGAAAATGTGATTATAATGCATTCCCATCCATTATCTCTAGTATCATCACATACATGCACCGCACAACTGACAGTAATTGTATAGAAAAATGAACTAAAATAAAAAGTAGGTGTTGGCAAGGCTGTGAGTGACTGAACTGATGGACACAAATCTAGGCAAGTAGGCTCTATTAGACAGACAGGGAGTCCTAGTAAAAAGAAACATTATGAGTGTGTGTGTGTGCATCTGCAGCAAGCAAACATGTTACTGAGTGGAATAGTTATCTTGCCACTGATCAAGTATTGTGTGGTGGTTGCTACGTGTCTGACAAGGTCAGCAGTACTTGCAACCATTATTTGAGGGGGCAAAAGTTTCAGCATATAATAGCATGCAACAGAGTCACATGCCTTCAATCTATATATAACAGCATGCTACAGAGTCATAAGCTTTCAGCATTTAATAACATGTTACAGAGACATATGCCTTCAGTCTATAATAGCATGCTACAGAGTCACATGCCTTCAGTATGTATATAACAACATGTTACAGTCACATGCTATACATATATATATATATATATATATATATATATATATGCACTTCAGAAGCTCGAAATACTGAAATCTCGAATTTCAGTATCTCAAGCCCAAGAAGTTGAATCCACAAAACAATGAAAACTAAAAACCGTGAAATTTATTTTTATTTATTTTATTTTATTTTACATTTGTTGATCGGGCTAGTCTGACTAGATATATGTCCATTTTCAGTAGAGGCCCGGGGAGAAAAGCTCCAAGCATGAACAGTAACAAAGTTAACAATATATAACAAAGACATGTATAATAACAGTACAGAGGTAGCATTGGATAAAAGAAAAAAATATAGTATTAAAAATATAGACTATAGACATTATGCTAAAAGTTAAACTAAATAAAAAAAACAAGTATTGGGTATGAGCAAAACAGAGTAAAGTCCTTATATTTTATCCTCTTACTATGAAAAAAAAGAGAAGTAACTAGATTTGGAGGCCTAGGTGAGGGGAGTGGGGAAAGGGGTATGAGCAGGAAGGGGAAAAGATTTCAGTCTGAATAAGCACAAGGACAAAGCTACTGAGTTTTAAGATGTTCTTTAATATGTTTTTTAAACAGAGAAGTAGAAGCTAGGGTAGATAGTTCAGGAGGGAGCTGATTCCAGTTTTTACCTGTAGTGTTTGAGAAAAGTGAGTCACCAACTTTGTTGTTAGATTTAATCGAGGAGATCAGGAGTTTATTAGCAGAACGTAGTGGAGCTAGATTTTTATATGGTGAAATCCGATTAGTGAGGATAGGGGTATTATTGGGATGGTATAGGATCTTTTGAGTGATAAGTAACTGTTGACAGAGTACATGGTTCTGCAATTCTAGCCATCCTAGTTGTTTGAGGTTAAGGCATTGGTGAGTTTTAAAGGGAGAGCATGTGATGAATCTAGCTATGCTATTATAACAGGTAGAAAGTTTGGAGATGTTGTTTTTTGATAGGTTAGTATATATAGCAGAGGCATATAAAAGGGTAGAAATGAGGTGGGTCTGGGCAATAGTTTTCCTGGCTGAGGGGGTAAGGAAGGGTTTAATTCTATAGAGAGTACCAAGTTTTTTGTTAAAAGACTTTATGGTGGAGTTAATATGGTCAGCATAGTTAAGACGATTATCAGTTGTAACACCTAGTAGGCGGGTGGTAGTATCTGTGGTTATGTTGGTAGCATTGTTAGAGGTTATAGAGAAGAATGGAGTGTGTGATCTATGAGTTGGAGTAAAAAGCAGTAGTTTTGTTTTTTTGGGATTAAGGAGGAGGCAATGTTGCATAAACCAGTTTTCAACATTTTAGAAAACAGTTTTGGCGAGGGACTGGAGGGAGGCTATGTTCTTAGTACAGATTAAGGTTGAGTCATCTGCATATTGAATGCCAGTGGCTTGAGGTATGTTCATGTGGAGGTCGTTAATAAATAAGGAAAAAAGAAGGAGGCCTAAGATAGAACCTTGTGGGACTCCAATATTTACTGGAAGTAATGAAGACAGATTGTTATCCCAAAGTACTGCTTGCTGTCTATTTTTAAGATAACACCTAAACCATTGTAATGCTTGTGGATCAAGAGAATGGGACTTTAGTTTGTCTAGAAGTAAGTTATGGTTAACCATATCAAAGGCTTTTGACAGGTCAATAAATAGTGCAGAGGAAAAGGAGTTATTGTTACGATTTTTATTTATAGAGTCAGTGAAGGATAGAAGGGCAGTTATACTGCGGAATGGTCTGAAGCCATGTTGTCAGTTGGCTAGTAGGTTATTTTGTAGTAGGTGGTTGAGTAGTTGTTTGTGAATACATTTTCCATTATCTTAGCTAATGGGGAGAGTAAGGCAATAGGTCGAAGGTTAGAAAGCTCAATAGAAGATCCACCTTTATGTAGAGGGATGATGTGGGATACTTTCCATATGGTAGGGATTTTGCCTTCAGAGATAGTTTTGTTAATAAGGATAGTTATGGGGTAGTCTATAGCTTTTGCGGCAATTTGTAGGTATTCAGATGGGAGACAGTCAGCAGACGGGGTGCAAGGTTTCAGTTTTTTAAGTAGCTTATAGATAAGAGATGTAGGAACAGGTTGTATATGAAAGGTAGGAGATGAAGTCTTGGAGGTATTTGGTGAGGAAGCAGTAGTTGGAGGTAAAGAATTGGCTAGGGATTGAATGGCTTCTGTAAAGTAGTTATTAAAGGCATCAGGGATCAGGTTGGCATTATTATGGTTGAAACCTAATGGGGCAGGAGTAGTAGAGTGTCCTGGCTGAAGAAGTTTATTTATCCCTGACCAACATTTTTGTGGAGTTTGTTGAATGGTTTGTTGGAGGTGAAGGTAGAAGTCTTTTTTGTCTCTGAGTATCCTTCTTGGTGGCATTTCTCAACTGTTTAAAGAGGAGGTGATCAGATGGACATTTGGTAGCTCTCCATTTAGCCCATATTTTGTTTCTAAGGAGCATCTTTTGCTTAGTTTGTTTTGTTAGCTATGGGGCAGATTTGGTTCTTATTCTAGTAGAGCGATAAGGTGCGTGGTAGTCTAGGATTTGAAGAAAGTTAGTGTTGAAGTAGGTCACAGCCTCATCAAATTCAAGATGGGTCAGCGGTGACCAGTCACATGCTTGCAATTCGTTGAGGAAACTATCTGGATTAAAGAATTTTTTTGAGTGGGAAGATATTGTCGGGAAGGGTTCATGGAGTATAATTGCTAGGATGGTTATTAATAAGGATCCAGTCAAGAGTAGATTATTTCCTGTTAGGTTTGTGGATTCTAGTAGGAGTGGTTATTAATTAAGAGAATCCACAGAGATTTAAGTGGTTAGTAGGGTTCTGGGAACTGCAGGTGAACCAGTCTATGTTGAAGTCACCCAGTACAATGTTCTCCTGAGGTAGTTGGGTAGAGAGGTAATTAAGTAAGTTTTCAAGAGTATTGGTATTGTTACCAGGGGGAAGATACATACAAATTAGGTAGATAGATTTGGAGTTGTTGATTTGGAGTTTAGTAGACAGCATTTCAGATTTGGTGTCTAATGATGGAAGCTCATTAAAGAGGGAAACTTGGAGATTAGATTTATAGATAATGGCTATACCTCCACCTTTTTTGGTTTTGCGGTCACATCTAAGGATATTATAGCCTGGAGGGGTAATTTCCTGGTCTAGAGTAGAAGGTTTTAGCCAGGTTTCTGTAAGACATAGAATATCAAATGAGTGCAAATCCAGGAGTGCAAGCAGGTGGGATATTGTATTGTTAATACTTCTAATATTAAGGTGAGCTATCAGGAGGGAGTTAGGTGCTTTAGCTAATGTAGAAAGCTTAGGTAAAGTTACATTATCATGGTTATTCCTATTGTCATTGTTGGGGCCAGGGTTTGGAAGAATATCCCCGTCTAGGAGGAGGTGACGCTGGGGATAGTGTAGGAATTTAAAGATTTTGTGGGAATTATTAAAATTCTTTTTGATAGTGAAGTAAGTCACATGGGTTGCTCTGTGATATTTTGGTAGTATATAGTTAGAGGTACAGGTTATGCTACTGTGGTTAAGGGTGTAGATGAAAGAAGTTGGTAAAGTTTGTTGGAAATGATGGTTTTGTTCAAGTAGAGTAAGATTTTCAAAGAAGGTGAGAGAATAAGGTATGGTCAGAGAGGCTATAGCGGTAGTTAAGAGTAACATGTATGTGAAAATAGTTTTGTGTGTTGGGGCCATGGTAGTGAGTAGATATCAGATGAGAGTAGCTTGTGTGAGTAGGTGAGGTAAAAAAATAGATGAGGATGTTTCAAGAGATTGAGCAGGGTTTAAAATATACAAAAAATAAATTACTGGAGGTTGAATAGGAGGTAGATATTGGAAGTAGTTAGTGCAGAGGATGGTTAGGATAGGTAATGGAGTAGTTCAAACGAGAGGTAATTAGAACTAATTAGGAAAGAAAAAGATAGGGGAGTGGCCTAGTGATGAGGTTTGTGATAGGTTGAGAAAAATAAGGGGAGTGTTTAGTGAAGTATAAGTCTAGGACCACTGGGGGTGGGTGGGAATTTGGGGTAGGGTAGGGGAGTGGAGTGAGCCCGCAGGGCGAATGGAGCAGGGCAGACCCAAGTAAGGTGAAAGCAGTGAGAAAAAACAATCAGTAAGGTGGAAGGTAAGAACAGGAGACAGTAAGTAAAAAGGCAGAAGTTGTGAGTCTGAGGAAGGGGGAAATAAAAGAGAGGGGAAACCTGGGAGAGTAAGGGTTAACCTAGGAGTAGTGGAGGTGGAGAGGAGGGCTAGGTAAAGGGTTTATAAGGACTATGGAAGGAGATCGGTACAAGGTTTAAAAGGACTATGGAAGAAGATAAAGGAGAAGAGTGCAACAAGCGTGAAAGGTTTAAAGTAAGAGGTAGGTAGAGAAATAAATTGAAATTAGAGGTGGGTAAAGACTGCCATCTAGTGGCCAAAGTCTGTAAGTACCTTGTAAAGGGATTGCAGCAGTTGGATGTAAATAAAAAAGAAAAGTAATGGAGAAGGGAGAGGTTAGAGGGATATTACAATACAGGTAGGGGGCTGCAGTATCTTAGAGACAGACAGTGGAATACAACAGTAGTAAAACAGGGGGGGATATGACTGCTGGCAGATATGGCAGTTTAGTACACCTAGGAGGTGTAGTGGCCTAGTATATACATTAAGTAGTTAAAAGAAAAAAAAATAATTTGTGACATGTAATATTAGTTGCTGTGGCTTTTAGTCCAAGGGCGTTTAGATTACCCAGGTGAGGAAATACCCAGGCAGGTTTAGGTAGGTAGATATAGCTGGTCTTTGGAGTCCAATAGCGCACAGCCGGGAGTAGAAAAGAATAAAAGGTTTGAACAGCTGGAGAGAAATAAAATAAAGTGAGAAGAAGGTTAAAATTAACACTAGGTAAAGCAAGAGAGACGTTACTTTAGCAGTACAGATTTAACAGAACTAAATAACTTGGTCAAATATAAATCATCAGCACCAGGAGTAGACATCAATTAATAGGTCAAAAGCTCTTGTTCAAATAATAAACATCAGCAACAGGATTAAAAAACAACAATGCATAGGTCAAAAGCACAGAGAAATCACCTAATTGCAAAATAACTCGACTATCTGTAACACAGCAGCTATACTTAGCTATTAAATTAGGACAAAACAATGTATAGTATTAAATATAAGCTAGAAACAGAGCCTTTTAACTAAAAGTGGAAAATAACTAAACTATCTGTAATACAGCAGCTATACTTAGCTATTGAATTAGGATAAAACAATGTCTAGTATTAAATATAAGCTAGAAACAGACCATTTTAACTAAAAGTGGATCCATTACAGTTAGAACATGGTAGCCAGAATTAAGTGAAAAGTAAAAACAAGTGGCTATCTTTCGGCAATTACAGACAACTCTTTTAAAGTAGATTTAGGTGAACAGTGATGAAAACGTTTTAGCTCTATTACAGCATTGTGTAATTAATGCAACTAGAAATATCAATCACGCTGCTACTATTTCAGGTCCCAGGGTAGCAGTAAGGCTTCAGCTGAGGCCAATGGTTAGAGCCAGAACCTGTGCCAAATTCCGATAATGTGAGCTACACAGGCATCCCAGTCATGCCAAGCTAATTGTAGTTACAAGGTATCTGGGAAATCAAACTCTATAGCATCCAGGTAATTTAGTTATATTGTAGTAGTCTTTTAATTAATAAGGGTGGAAAAAGTACGAGTGTACTTAAAATTGAAGCCTACTAGGGAGTGCCATGTACGCCGTTGTGATTGGTGAAGTCATAAACAAAAGATTTATAGTAAAACACAACTCCTATAGCTAGAGTGTTCAAAAGAAGACCTCCAGTTAATTCCAGGTTGATAAAATCACAACGGAATGCAGACTTTTAGATTCTAAGTGGTGCTGTTTACCCTAGAAGTTAGGAATTAGCCGCAGCACCAGAGGGATAGCACATTCATTATCTAGTATCCAGTTAATGAGCAGCAGAGTCCCAACATAAATATAGAACTAGCAGCTGCAGCAGAGTAGTAGGACAGTCGCTTATCAGTACAAAAACATTATAAGCTATTGTAGATGTGCTGCCAGGAATCTAAGCTTAAAAATAAGGATAAACAACTACACTACAGAGGTAGCAACCAGCGCTACTGTTGTTATCAGCTCAGGGGTCACAAAAGGACTGTGGCAGAGATTCTGTAGGGCAGATGCTTTTAATAACTAATGGCTACACCAGAGTGAGTGGCGCAGTCACGGCAGTGCATGTGATATCAAATTTATAATTTATTATAAGCTGTTATAGATGTACCACCGAGGAATATCAGCTTAAAATAAGGATAAACAACTTACTACAGAGATAGCAATCAGCGCTACCATTGTTATCAGCTCAGGGGTCACAAAAGGACTCTGGCAGTGATTCTGAAGGACAAATGCGTTTAATGACTAACGGCTACACCAGAATGAGTGACACGGTCACAGCAGTGCGCACGATATCAAATTTATAATTTAATATGGCAGTGCAGTCAATTTTGAATTGTCCTCTATTATCTGTACTGGTGTGGTAGGACAGGTACTTTTAGCTTGACCGAAATACTCTGGTCTAGTGTACCATGCACTTTGTCAAAGGTAAAGGTAGTGCGGAAGAGCTAGAGTAGTTATCCGCTGACTATGGGCATGCACTCAAAAAGCTAGAAGTTAGGAAGTTATAGGCACTAAGGCTTTAACTGTAGGCAACTATTAGACAGATCTGGTAAAAAGCTGGTTGAGCGAGTCAGTGATACACAGAGGAATAACTACTGTTCACAACCCAATTCAAACAAAGTGGAAGCATTTTACTCATTCCTGGCATAGCAATGCAGCGGTTAAGGAGCCGCGGTAAAGGTGACAGGTAGGTGAGATATACAGAGTATAAGTTGCAAGAAATTACAAAAAAGTAATGTAAAATGATGCAGAAAAAGCAGGTGGCAAAAGCATAATAATGAGATTTAAACAGGCAATGCTTTGAAATCACATAAAAACATGTATCAAAAACACACTTACATTGGTATACAGATTTAGACGCCAGGGATAGCTCAGCAGCCACGTGCAGAGAGGGGGATTAAAGATGGCACCTCTAGGGAGCTAGTCCCATATAATAGTTCAGGCATGGATGTGGTAAGCTGGGGGGGAGGAGCAAAGTATGTAAAAGCAGAATGGAGACCGGAAGACTAGGGTAAGGTGGAGGTGCAGGATAGTAAGAGAGAACAAGACTAAAGTAAATTAAAAACCTCGAATACCAGAGGTTTTGAATTTTGCAGTTTTACTACACACACACACACACACACACCATCCACCACACAAACACACACAATCACACTACTACATGAAAGAAGGGGGGACAAGCACCAATGTGGGGGGCTGCACTCCCACACACCCCCTACTTAAATATTCTCACTCCGAGGTCGCACTACATACAAACTCACAGAAAACACCACCACACAAGCTACATTCTCCTCGCACACACACGTCACAGCAACAAAACACACTGACACACACCACAGTCCCTACCCAAACCCCGTAACACACACACACTTACCTGAATACATGACCACAGCAGAACTTTAGAAGTGCGAAATTCAAAACCTCCGGTATTCGAGGTTTTGAATTTAGCACTTCTAAACTTTCGCTATTATGTGGATTCGGCTTCTTGGGCTTGAAATACTGAAATTTGAGATTTCAGAATTTCGAGCTTTTGAAGGGAACCCATATATATTTGTTTGTCTTTTCGGCTTTTCCCGATTAGGGTTTGCAACAGTGGAACTCCAGTCTGCTAATGATTGGCAGTAGATTTTTATGGTACCGAGTTGCCAGCCTGACGCCCAACCTTCAGCGAAGGCACGCCCATTTACGCATGTCTTTCGAAGGCCATTAGACCATGGGGAGGACATGCAGACTTCACAGAGAAGGCACTCCAGCCGAGAATCGAACAGAACCTCTTAGCTGTGAGGCAACAACGCTACCTCTGTACCACCGCGGCTTCATATATATATAAAAAACAGCATGCTAGAATCACATGCCTTCAACCAAGTAATAGCATGTTACAGAGTCATATGCCTTCAGCATATAATAGCACGCTTCTGAGTCATATGCCTTCAGCATGTGTATAACATCATGTTACAGAGTCACATGGCATCGGCATATATATATATATATATATATATATATATATATATATATATATATAGCTTTACTATCAAAATGTTGAAGATTGGTTCAGCAAACTCGGAAAGTCGAGCATTAGTTTGTCGACTCCCGTGTTGCCGAATGTTAGGATATTGAGAATACATATTAGCGAATGCAAGTGTGCATTGCTGATATGTACTCGATGTTCTGAGTAGAGTCAGGGTACAGTGCAAATTGGGAAATGTATCCCTTTCCTCACTGTAGTGCATTCTCGGAGTTGGAATATTTAATTTGCAGGGGGTGTGGAGGGATGCAGGGGGATTGCCCACACCCGGTAAAATGTTTATGACAATGTAGGTGTTTAATGTACATTTGCACCTACACTGCCATTACATTTGAATTTTTATATAAATGTCAAATCTGTTGATGTGGATCAACAGCGTTGACCTTGTAACGCATTTGTATTCATGCAGGATGACATCATTTTCGGAATATTGACATTCATGTATATGAATGTTGATATTTTGATAGTAAACCATATATATATATATATATATATATATATATATATATATATATATATATGTGTGTGTGTGTGTGTATATAAAACACAGCATGCTAGAGTCACATGCCTTCAGCCTATAATAGCATGGTATGGAGTCATATGTCTTCAGTATATATATATATATATATATATATATATATATATATATATATATATATATACATATAAAAGAGCATCCTACAAAGTCACATGCCTTTAGCATATTTATATATATATATATATATATATATATATATATTTTTTTATATATATATATATATATATATATATATATATATATATATATATATATATATATGTATATATATATATATATATATATATATATACATATATATATATATATATATATATATATATATATATATAAAACAGCATGTCACAGAGTCATATCCCCTGAGCATATCATAGCATGCTACATTGTGATATGCTTTTAACATATCATAACATGCTGTACAGTCATATGTCTTTAGCATGTAATGGCATGTTTACAGAGTCTTATGCCTTCAGCATATCATAACATGCTACAGGGACACATTCCTTCAGTATAAAATAGCATGCTATAGAGCCACATGCCTTCAGTATAAAACAGCATGCTACAGAGTCAAATGCCTTCAGTATAAAACAGCATGCAACAGAGTCACATGCCTTCAGTATAAAACAGCATGCTACAGAGTCATATGCCTTCAGTATAAAATAGCATGCTACAGAGTCAGATGCTTTTAGTATTTATATATATATATATATATATATATATATATATATATATATATATGTGTGTGTGTGTGTGTGTGTGTGTGTGTGGGGAAAAGCCGAAAAGACAAACATATATATAAAACAACGTGCTACACTGCCATATGTCTTCAGTCTATGTATAACAGCATGCTATTGAGTCATATGCCTTCACCATGTAATGGTATGTTCCAGAGTCATATGACTTCAGCATATCATAACATGCTACAGGATTATATATCTTCAACATAAAATAGCATGCTACAACATAAAATAGCATACTGGAAAATATTAAGATAGAACCAAACACCCTAATACTGGGTGATTTTAACTACCCTGCCATTAACTGCGCAAACTACTCATGTCCCAACACCTTTGCGCAACGGTTCTTGGAATTCATAAATTCCAACGCCCTGGATCAACTAATCCATAGTCCCACCAGGGGCTCCAATATCCTAGACCTGGTCATTACCAACATGGGAAATCAATGCTCCATACCTATGGTCACCCCCTCGTTAGTCAGGTCTGACCATAAGCTAATCACCCTTAACATTCACATCCCACCTCCACCCCCCAGTAAAGAAACCACCATAAAAAACTTCTCCAAAGCCAACTTCATGCTACTCAAGTCAGAAGTGACAAACTTCATGACACCCATGCAGACGGGAACTGAAAGTTCAACTGCTGAATCCTACACTAAGGCACTGTACGAGGACATCCACTCATGAATGAATCGTACCATCCCAAATAGAACCAAAATGCTCTCATCCAAAAAAAGGAAGCCAATCTGGTGGTCCCCTGCCATAAACTAACTTTACAACAAAAGGAAGAAACTTTTGCAGAAAAGAGGAAAATCCCAGGATGCAAAAAACTCCCTTACTAGCCTCAGTAAGAAACTGAGATGCCTCATAAAATCCTCCAAAGCTAGTTACGAAAATAAAATTGCCAAAGATTCCAAAGACAACCACAAAGCATTCTATAACTATGTCAAGAATCTAAATGGCAATGCTCAGATCTGCTCTGAGCTAAAACAGAATGGCATTAAATATACTGATCCGAAGGATATTGCCAATATCCTGGCAGATCGATTCAGTGCCAACTTCACCCCCCTCTCACCCTCTAAATGGCCCATCTCAATACCGGAAGATTGCCAAATTCCAGTAATAACGGCCACACAGGTACAAAACGCACTCTCTAAAGCCAAGAATACAGCATCCATGGGACCAGATGACATCATGGGCTGTGTACTACATGAACTACAATATGAACTGGCACCTCACCTAAGTGTCATGTTTAATCATAGCCTCACCTCAGGTTTCGTGCCCACTGAGTGGTGCAGAGCTACAGTTATCCCAATCCAAAAGGGGGGATCCACCTTGGATGAAACCACCATCTCATCAGTCTGACAAGCCTTATCTGCAAGGCCATGGAGCGTATTATCATGGAACTTATAAACAAAGACATTGGCAACCTTCAAACACTGGACCCCACCCAGTTTGGGTTTGTGAAGGGCCGATCTTGTCTCCTGAACCTGATTGACTTCTTTGAATCAGTCTCCAGAGCCATGGACAAGGGTAAGGTGGTCCACACAGATTATCTAGACCTTGCCAAGGCCTTTGACACCATCCCCCACTCTGGAATCATGGATAAACTTACTAAGTTGGGCATTAATCCCTATGTCACCCAATGGGTTGCTAAATGGCTTACTGATAGAACCCACACTGTAAAAGTAGCCGACTCCAAATCCAGCTCCAGACAAGTGACAAGTGGAGTACCTCAGGGTTCAGTCCTGGGGCCGCTCTTGTTTGGCATCTACTTCTCTGAAGTACAGGTCAACACTAAGGGACTCTGGCTAACAAAGTTTGCAGATGACTGCAAACTGGGAGCCATTATTGAATCCCCAAATGATGTGGATACTCTACAAAAGGGCCTTACAGAAATAGATGCTTGGTGCCAGAGCCATGGGCTCAAGCTCAATGCCAAGAAATGTATTGTTATCCCCTTTGGGAAAAAACATGTATCCATGAATTACCATACAGGTGGCAGTACACTAAACACAGAAAGTGTGATAAGAGACTTAGGGACACAGGTGGACAGAGGTCTCACCTTCGATAACCACATTGCCACAACAGTCTGGAAATCCTTCTATGTGGCACACCTCATCACGAAGGGCTTTTCATCCAGAAAAAAGGAGGCCATTGTCCCAGTGTACTCATCCCTCATTAGACCCATTATAGAATACAACGCCCCATTTGGTATGTACCTCTCAAGACATCTGCAACAACTGGAAAGGCCTCAGAAATACCTCACTAAAAGAATCACAGGCCTAAAGCAGATGCCCTACGCTGACCACCTTAAAAAACTCCAGCTATACTCTGTCGCATATCGTCTACTCAGAGGCGATCTCTGCTTAACATACAAGGCCATGTCAAACCCAGAGCTGTTGGACATGCTACACTTAAAGAAATCCCAATCCCTCAGAGCTACACGCTCCAGGGATCTAAACCTTGTCATCACAATAAATAAAACATGCTGGAGGGATAGGTTCCTGACCCAGAGACTCCCCAGACTCTGGAATAGATTGTCCATACATGTCAAGCAGAGTGCCTCTTTGGACCTCTTCAAGAGGAACCTTGACGATTGGATGGGAGAAAGGAAATTTACCCCAGGGATCACGTCAGTCGCCCTGCTAGACAGGGGTCCAGGAAAGTAAATAATGTGGGAAGAAATAGTCAGGGAATTGTTATGGCTAGGCTTGTATAGGCCCTAGGGCTGATAGCCTAGTACCAACCTATGAACCTATAAAGTCAGATGTTTTTAGCATGTATATATATATATATATATATATATATATATATATATATATATATATATATATATATATATATAAACAACATGCTACACAGCCATATGTCTTCAGTCTATGTATAATAGCATGCTACAGGGTTATATGCCTTCACCATGTAATGGTATGTTCCAGAGACATATTACTTTTAGATTATAGATTATAGATTAGTACTAAGCTAACTGCCCTTGCGAGCCATTTTAAGCTTAGCCAATTATCCCTTGTGAAACTCGAACCCTGTACCTTGGGCTTGCAAGGCAAACACTTTAACCATTAGGCCACCCTCCCAACCTTCAGCATATCATAACATGCTACAGGGTCATATGCTTTCAGCATATAATAGCACACTACAAAGTCACATGCCTTCAGCATGTAATAGCATTCTACAGTATCATGTGCCTTCAGCATGTATGCAACAACATGCTACAGTGATATGCCTTCAGCCTATAACATACTACAGAGTCACATGACTTCAGCATATATATAACAGTATGCTAGAGTCACATAACGTTAGCATATAATCGAATGCTACACAGTCACACACCTTCAGCATATATATAACAGCATGCTACAGAGTCACGTCTTCAGCATATATTTAACAGCATGCTACAGAGTCATATGCTTTCTTCTTATAATAATTGCATGCTACAGATTCTCATGATTTCAGCATCTGTATAACAGCATGCTACAGAGTAACATGACTTCAGCATGTGTATCACAGCATGCTACATAGTCATATGCCTTTAGCATATATATAACAGCCATACCTGTCAGCTTCTTAGAGCAAGAAATCTGGACAAAGCCTAAAATAATGGGGGTGGGAACAGGCCCAAAATTAGGGACAATGTTTAAATATTGCTCTTATGAACTTAGAAAGTTGGTAGAATAACAGAATATGTATTTGCATGTATTTTCTGAAGGATCTGAAATCTGAAACTCAAATGTATGTCCTTATTTACTGACATCAGTCTTCATTGATTTTCTAGAAAACCACACATTTAATGTGGAACAGCCCAAAAGTGTGAGGAAAATATCTGGATAGTTGAGAGCTATGATAACAGCATGCTGCAGAGTCACATGCCTTCAGCATGTGTATAACAGCATGTCACAGAGTCACATGCCTTCAGCATATATATATATATATATATATATATATATATATATATATATATATATTTAAAACAGCAGGTCTACTTCATAGGTTCATAGGTTGGTACTGGGCTATCTGCCCGAAGGATGATCAACATTTTAAAACTTTGAATTTCATGTGGCCAAGACCATATGATTGAAGTTTCAAAACTTCAAACACCTGAAAGAAAAACAAAAACAAAACAAAAAAAAATTTCCTGGATGTTTTTGCAGGGGGGCAGGCCCCCCTGCACCCCCCCCCCACACCCCCTGCTATTTAAATATACCAACTCCAAGATCGCACTGCAGTGAGGAAAAGGGAAAATTTCCCATTCCACACTGTATGGAGATCTCTGTCCAGAACGTTCGAAGTTTTAAAACTTTGATCATATGGTCACGGCCATATGAAATTTGAAGTTTTAAAACTTCGATCATCTGAAGGGGACCCATAACAGCATATATATATGTGTGTGTGTGTGTATATGTGTGTATATACATATATATATATATATATATATATATATATATATATATATATATATATATATATATATATATATATATATATATATATATATATTTAAATTTGTTGACTGGGAGTGTCCGACTGGACATAGGTCCATTTTCAGTGGGGGCCCGGGGAGAAAGCTCCACAGTTAAATAAACAGACAGTAGTTACATTGGATTACATAGCGATTAACAATTTAACATAGCAATTACTTACAACATCTTTACAGATGAAGAACATAGTACATCAGTAGACAACTAGAATCTTTATCTGTGAAGTACATAACAGACATTAATAAATGCTACAATGAGAAGTTCCTGCTTTATAATAAGTACTAGGCTTATGAGCATCCGAGCTTTCTATAATCAAGGTAGTTAGTGGAGTGGAAAGAAAGGTAGTGGTTGGATGGGGTGGATGATATTAGAGTGGGAGTTGCAAGGGCATAGCCAGCATGTTTTAGGTTTTAGTAAAGTTTTGAAGTGGGTGCATGATGGTACGGAGGTAATTGTGGGTGGGAGTGAGTTCCATAATTTGGCTATGGCGCAAGAGAATAGTGCTTCACCAGCAGAGTTATTGGCTTTAGTGATCTGCAAGTGATTTTTGTTGCTGGATCTTAGTGGTCTGGTGGTGTGATAGGGTTGGAGTAGATTCTGGAGGGATGGGACATTTAGTGGATGGTTTACTAGTTTCTGGGCGAGTGAGAGTTGATACCACTGAAGGACGTGAGGGAGTTCAAGGCAGCCCAGTTCAGCAAGTGAGAGTCAGTGGTGACTACGGTAGGATGCCCCTGTGGCGAATTTGGCGATTTTGTTGTAGCAGGTCTCTAGCTTGTTTAGATCACATTGCCTTAGGTTGGTATATGTTGGAGAGGCATAAAGTAGGGTGGAGATAAGGTGGGAATTTGCTATTGAAATCTTTGCTACTTTGGTGAGAAATTGCTTATTTCTGTATAACGTTCCTAGTTTTTTGTGGACTTTTTTATGGTCATGGATATGTGAATGTCAAATTTTAGTTTATTGTCTATTTCCACTCCTAGCAATTTGGTGTGTTCAGTTGGGTATATATTGGTGTTGTCTTTTGCTGTGATGTTAAAGTGAGAGTTGTTTTGAGTATGTTTGGTTGGTTGGAAGATGAGTAGTTTAGTTTTGTTTGGGTTGAGTATTAATTGGGCATCGGATAACCATGTTTCAACAGAGGAAAAGGCTTCCTGTGTGACTTTTTGCAGTTTTGGTAGGGACTGGGCTGAACAGATGATGGTTGAGTCATCTGCGTATTGTATGAGTGTGCCATGTTTGGTGGCAGAGGCTAGATTATTTGTGTAAACAGAGAAGAATAGGGGTCCAAGGATGGATCCTTGGGGAATCCCTATGGAGACAGGTAGTTGGGGAGATATGTCATTCTGCCATACAACGGATTGTTGGCGGTCAGACAGGTAACTCTGAAACCAGTTGGTGACTGATTGTGAGAAGGATAGGTTATTGAGGACAGAGATAAATTGTTTGTGTGGGACCATGTCAAATGCTTTAGATAGGTCTAGGAAAGTAGCAGAGGAGAGATAGCCATTGTTTTTATGCTGAAGGATAGTGTTAGTAAAGGAGAGTAAGGCAGTGGTGGCGCTATGGTTTGGTTGGAAACCATGCTGAGTACTGGAAAGGAGGTTGTTAGTAAAGAGGTAGTCTGAGACCTGAGAGTGTATGCATCTCTCTAGTATTTTAGAGAGTGGAGAGAGAATAGCTACGGGGCGGTAATTGGTTAGTTCTGCGGAGAGTCCGCCTTTGTGGAGGGGAATTATATGTGATACTTTCCACAGTGTGGGAATGTAACTTTCTGACAGAGATCGGTTAATCAGGATGGATACTGGGTAGGCCAGAGCATCAGCTGCGATTTGTAGGTATTCACTTGGGAGGTTGTCTGCTGCTAACTTGGTGAGTTTAAGTTTAGTTAAGAGTTTTTTTATGTTGGAGGTAGGTACAGGAGAAAAAGAGAAGGCAGTGGGGAGATTACTAGTTGAAGGTGTGGGATGGAGGGGAGGGGGGTTGTGTTGTTTAACTAGTGATAGTATGGTTTGGGTGAAGTGTGTGTTGAATGAGATAGCAATATTTTCTGAGGAGTGAGGGTTGTTAGGAGGAGGGGTACTGACTT